>NW_007259262.1:725077-768702 GCF_000164805.1 Carlito syrichta
GCCCAGGTGGGTCTCGAACCCGCGGGTTCAGGCAATCCACTCACCTCAGCCTCCCAAAGGTGCGGGATTACAAACTGAGCCACCGAGCCCGGCAGTTTGGACATCTGAATCAGTTTGGGTGGCAAGGGTTGATCCTAGGAGTAGCCACCATGGAAGATTTTTCTGCATTTAGGTTTATCTATATATACATACATATGTACACAAAAACATGCATGTAGATAATTTTATATTGCATATTATATGCTAAAATAATATGTTAATTGGCATACAATATAATATAGCTAGCTATCTTTGAGTATATCCACTATATTAATAGATTTCGTTTTGTGCTGGGAATACTGTATCATTTTTTTGATAAAATAATGACAACTTAAGAAGCAAAATGCTTAACCACTATAAATTTAGGTATACCAAACAGAGAGATTGAGTCAATATCTTAAACAGTTCTCAGAATAATTTTCACATAACTAATATTTAAGACAGTAAAATATACATTAAGAAAAAGAGATGAAATGTCAAAATCAAGGAAAAATCTGTTTGTCTTCAGGCTCAAATCCATTTCCACTTCAGTAGTTCTTTTCTAATACACCATCTAGCCTGTGGTGTATTAGAAAGTTAGTAATCAGTAGTGATTCCTCCTTTTCTCTCACGCTCTGTATTCAGTCAAATAAGTTTCAGTCTGTTCCACCTCCTAAATATTTCTTAAATCAATTTATTCTCAGTCTCTAAATTCATCACCCTTGTCCTTGCCATCATTATTACCAGCTTGATGTACAGTTTCAACTTCCAAAGTGGCTTCTTTACTTTCATTCTTGTCATCCTTCAATTTTAAGACACATGCTCTGCTTAAAACCTTTTAGACTATTTATTTTTTTTCCTATAAAATAAGCACTAAATATCACTTATTCTGCAGAGCAGTAACATGGATAATCTGACACCTGTATACTTTCCACTTTGTACGAGTACTTCTTTATAATCATCTGTTCCATTCACACTGGCTCCCTTTCTTGGCTTCTTTTCTGTTTCTCAAAGAGGTTAAGTCTATCAGAACCTCAAGAATCTTTGCCCGAGGTGTTCCCTGTGCTTAGTGCTGGTATTCAGCACAGATGCACCTGCACTGCATTCCTGGTTCTAAAGTATTAAATACATTCAGACCTGTTGGAAAATACCTACTGACCCACGCCCCTCAACTGTTGCTCTGAACTGCAAGCCCGTCCTTTGTTCCCCCACCCCATCTCCTCACAACGAACAATTAAATAACTAACACTTAAAATAGCAAGAGTCTTCTGACCATTTTATTGCTTTCTGTCTAGCATCCATTTTGATTGGTGGTTATAAGGAATGTCCCATTCTCTAGGCAATACCATTGACTCCTTTCTGTGACAACAGTTGGCAGACATGTGTTTCATATGTGCCCTTCTCCCAGTCCTAGGAAAGCTCCACAGTGTACCACAATAAGCCTGTGTAGCATTCCCCAGCCTGCCAATCAGACTTGCCCTACATAACCCTCAGCCAAAGAGACTTCCTAATTACCCTACCAAATGTAGAATTCTGTAATGTTCTCCATTAAAAAAAAATCATTTTGTTCACACATCTTTTAAACCTACTATTATCATGCTTGTTTACTGGCATATTATTTTCTTTCCTTGCAGACCTAAACTTCATGTTTGTTTTTTCACCATTGCATCTCCTGGTGCCTGGCATATGTAGTAGGTCTTTTGAAAATATTTGTTGAATTGATAAATCTATCAATTCCTCATGCCTCTGTCATAAATAAAACAGAGTCCATTTTGTTTTCTGGATGTAAGAAACATTGCAAACAACATGGTCCTGATAATACAAGGGGAACAAGAAATCTTACTAGTCAAGCTCAACTCAAAAGAACATATTCTGGAGTTATAAAGATTACATAACTCTGAACATTATATTTGTGTCCAATTCCTTCCTAGTTTAACTCTGTCTCTATCAACTATTTTTGAATTTTATTTGTTAGATTATTTAATTTTATTTGAGTTGAGCTCCTGCTCTATCGCCCATGTTATAGTGCAGTGGAATGATCACAATTTACAGCAACCTTAACCTCTTGGGCTCAGGTGGTACTTCCACCTCAGTCTCCCAAGTGGCTGGGGCTACTGGTGTGTACTACCATTCCTGACTAAGTTTTTTGATTTTTTTGTAAACACCAGGTCTTGTTATGTTGTCCAGTCTGGTCTCAAATTCCCGGGCTCACGTGATCTCTTGCCTTAGCTTCCCAAAGTGCTGGGATTACAAACGTGAGCCACTGCATCTAGCTTCTATCAACTTGATCACCTCATATCCAAGTGAGACCCCTCTATCAATGAAGAAGAGAGTTGTATTTATTTATTTTTCTTGGGAACACTTATCCAGTGCTCATGCCTTCTTCCTGTGATTTTTTTCTCAACTTATTAAATAAATCACATGCAATTAATCTTATGGAAGACGTGACTAGCTGTTACCAATAGACACTCTTCCCTTCTCCCCCACAAAAATACAACCTCAGACTTATTCAAATGGCCAAAATACAAACATGCTTCCAGCATACTTTGTAGCAAGATGTGGAAATGTTACTAACTTCTGACCAATGGCATATGAGCAGAAGCTCTATATTCTACTTTGCGCTATACATGCTAAACTTAAACTTGAAGATGGCAAAGATCAGAAATATTTATAGCCCAGTTCTTGCATGACAAGAGCTCAGGATTTTTAGGACTATGCAAAATTAATTTGATATGTCATAGGGTTTCATGCCTGACATGAAATTGAGATTCAGGCAAGCTTGTGAAATAAAATTGGCTAGTATTTTCCACTTTTAGAATCTAGTAACACTGACTGATTTGCATGGGAGTAAACATCTACTGAAAAATAGATGAAGCTGTATCCATATTGTAGCATTAGTCATGTACAGCGATAACTATGAAAAGTATCCTTGGAGAAACTTGAATGGAAGGAGGAATGAGAAACATGACACAAACTAAAATTGTTGAAGGTATATGTTTTCTGGGAGCAAATCTATGGTGGTTAACAGAATATGAATTCAGGGAAAGTGGCTATGGTCAGGAGGTAGAAGTAGTTTCTGGGAGAGACTGGTGACTTAACCTTTGACCTGCCCACTCATGTGGTATACTCATATTCTTAGACATGTTGAAAACATAGAAACACGCACACCCACACACCCAAACACACAAATATGTCCTATCTTCAAAATAAAGAATTCTAACAACTAATAACCATTCAATGCTCCTTTGAATCATAGAATAGAAGGACGTTACAACAAGAAAAGGGGTGAGCGCTGATGCGTATGAGTAGTAGGACTCAGGCAAGGAATATTAGAAAGAAGAGTAACTTTGAAGACAACTGTGTTCGGCTCCAAAGGAGTGACACTGTCATGAGATGCAGCATTAGGGAATTCCACAACCTAGGGAGGGTCACTTGGAGCAGGAAAATCTTAAGGAAGGGCCCAAGAAGCAAGGTGTTGGCAAATGGATTCCAGCCTGAGGCAGCATGACCTGAGGAGGATGGAGTGGAATGCAATGTCAGGGGCGTGAGCTGTGGTCTAAAAGAAATGTTGGGAACCCAGCCAGGAGCAGGCCTTCCAGAGAGGTAAGCCACTCCTTGTAGCAATGTGGTCCTAGAAGCCAGTGAGGTGGCACAGTGTGGGGAGTATCAGGGCAATGTCCAAGGTCCTGGGATTGCAGGGGTTTGCGCAGCTACGCTCAATCAACGGGAGCACCTACAAGACTCCCAAACACTCTCAGAGGCACTGGAAGGGAAGACCTTGAATAAGACTTTGGGGCCTAAAATTACACAGGTAAAACTACAAATTACTCAAGTTCAGACTGATCACTTATGGGATCTAATTTGTGACCATGGATTGAGGAAGCCCAGGACATTCAGACTTCAAGGAGCTGACAATTAACATAAAATTTTTAATTTGAACCTTTAGTCAGCTTAAAATATTAATGTAAACCCTTTATATAAATGTAGATGATATAAAATGCAATAATTCAGGGAAGCAGCAGGCCTCTAAATAATTATTACTTTAATCCCTGTACATAGATATAGTTTTTGCTGCCTTCAATATGGCAACATTTGGGAGCAAACAATGTGAGTATATGTTTGTAAATTCCAAAATGTATTTTATTTCATATGCAGCACAAATAAATGACTATGTATTTCTAAGCATCATACTAAAGAAAAAAATAATTAGATGCTTACAAAAATGTATCTTTAAGTAATTATTAATTCTAATAGAAAGTAATTACTTTACCTGATTTTTAGGCAAAATATGATCACATTATAATATTTTAAATAACTTTTGATCAAAATAAAAAAATTAAATCACATTTTACAGTACATTTGGCTATCATTTTATATTTATTCAAGCATATTTATAAAATCAATAGTATCATTTGCCATGACATGACACTTTTATTGTTACTTTGTCAAATAAAATATCTTCAATCTCTTATATTCACCGCCATGACACTGGCTGATAACCTCATCGCTGGTTTTCTTTTTGAAAATCTGGTTAATATGCAGCACTAAACCAGTTCAACTGGCTAACAAACCATTAACTAGCTTATTTTTCATTTTACTTCAAGGAAAATCATGAAGAACAAAATGAAAAAAGAAAATACTAATCCACTGTGCAGATTGTTTCCCTTGTCATTTCATGCTATCTAACTTTGATGAGGTCAGTCTGAAAATTCCTGTCTCTGAAATCTCTCAGGACCCCTGGTCACACCCTGGAGGTGACTTCATCTACTCATTTATAACAAGGATTGCCAGATGGACTCTCCCCACAAAATTCAACAACCAAACTTGAAAAATTTCCTTCAATTTCACTCATTTTTTCCTCTTCCTTAAATGTAATAGAAGTGTAGTTCTCTATTCTCAAGGTCATCCCTCCACCAAGTCGCCAAAGTGTATTACCTTCTGATTCTAAGGCAGGAGTTCCTAATCCCCAGGTCACAGACCAGTACCAGTTAGTGGACTGTGAGGAACCAGACCACACAGCAGGAGGTAAGCAGTGGGCAACTGGAGCTCTGCCTCCTGTCAGACCAGCAGATACATTAGATTCTCATAGGAGGGCAAACCCTATTGTGAAATACACATGTGAGGGATCTAGGTTGCATGCTCCTTATGACACTCTAATGCCTGATGATCCCTGCCTCTCTTACTCCCCCCATACCTCCCACCCCTGTCTCCTGGTTCATGGAAAAACTGTCTTCCACAAAACCATTCCCTTATTTCAAAAAAGTTGGGGACTGCTGTCCTAAGGGGCCACATTCTATGACCCCTCTGTGTTCTAGATCTTTAACTTCTCGTTCTACCATATTCTTCTCATAGTCACTTAAATATGCTTGTATATCTGATATCGACACATTTTGTCTCACCTTTCCTTTCAGCCTCTGTTCTGGTGCTCTCCAATTCCTTTAAAATGTTGATTTTCTTTGGGTCTGCACTTGTTCATATCTACTCATGCTACAGCTCACTGTTATTTAGTTCTTACTCTTTTTTCCTAAAACTGGTATTGTAATATCATCTTTATTTTT
Organism: Carlito syrichta; assembly: GCF_000164805.1. NCBI lineage: Eukaryota > Metazoa > Chordata > Mammalia > Primates > Tarsiidae > Carlito > Carlito syrichta. Next base: position 730,654 of record NW_007259262.1, read on the forward strand.
TTGAAAAATTCAGTGTACACGTTTAGTTTTTATTTTGTCAATATCCTAGGTCACTTGATACCGTACCCTTTCTTCTTGAAATACTCCTGACAAGATTTCCATGTCACCATCACCATATACCCTATGTTTCTCTCTTTTTATCTTGCTACATCTTATCAGGTTTCTTATAGAATATTTTTCCTTCTGCCATATATTATTATAATTCAGGGTTTTACATACCCTGTCGTGGTTCAGTTTCTATCAGTTCAGATGTTTCCTCATCTAGATAACCAAACACCTTGTCTTTAGTGAACTGCAGACTCACATATCCAACTGAAGAGGAAACATCACCCTTAGCTAAGGACTAGCATGATTAAAGCTGACATCATTCTCTTCTTTGCTGTTTTTCTTGAATTCTCCAGTCTCAAAGAATACCATTATCACCCTCCCAGCTGTCAAAGAAACCTTGCATGTCCCTGTGTCCTTCTTTCCCTCACTTTGCACAGTTGGTCTCCATTCTTGTTGATTCTACTCCCTAATTATAGCTTAAATGCTTTTACTTTTCTCTACTTTCTCTATTATGTTCTTAATTTTTATAACAACATTCTTTTTCTCCAACGACTTAAAAAAATGATCTCTTAGCTAACATTTTCCTTATCTCTAAGGAGAACATTGATCAATACCAAATGATCTGAGACCAACTTCCTCTTTTTTCCCTAATTCTTTCACTGTGTTGACTCAGACTAACTTTTCTAATACACTAAATATGTTCTGCTACTCCTTAGCTTAACTAATCAATAACATTCTATTACTATTAGGAGTAAGTCCAAACTTTTTACCATGACTGAACATTTATGAAATCAAGTTAATATATTATTAAGGAGAAATTACAACCCATGAGAAAGAGTAATTCTAAAAAGCACACTTGACAGCAGTTACTGGAAAAATAAAATCTAACTAAGTTGGGAGTCTTCAGTCAAACCAACAATATGAACTTTTTGCTGTTGCTGTTGTTTTATTTTGTTTTCTTGGGGTGTGTGTGTGTGTGTGTGTGTGTATGTGTGTGTGTGTGTGTGTGTGTGTCATGGGGAGAGGTTTTAAATACATTAGAGTATCATAACCTGAGGTGATCGTCAACTCTAGATGTGAAAAATAAAAATGGAACTGGAGGCCAACGCCACAACTCTCATTGCAACAGTGAATTCTAGTGACCTTCAAAAAAGGAGTAAGTAATAATTTTCTTACTATAGAGACTAGGATAATTTATTTAGCCAGTAAGCAACATTAATGATGCAAATTTTTTTTTTTTTTTGAGTTGGAGTCTCACTCGGTCACCCAGACTGGAGTGCAGTGGCTGCTCCCCGCCACCGCAGCCTCGCCTGCTGGGCTCCGGCGATCCTTCCGCCTCAGCCTTCCGAGGAGCCGGAATTACAGGCATGCGCTACCACACCCGGCTGATTTTTGATTTATTGTAGAGATGAGGTCTTGCTGCCCAGGTGGGTCTTGAACCCGCTGGCTCAGGCAATCCACTCACCTTAGCCTCCCAAAGGCGCGGGATTACAGGCTGAGCCACCGAGCCCGGCAATGATGCAAAATTTTAAGTAGAATTTTATTTAAAGCTATTTACTTTTTTGAAAACAAAGGAATAAACACATGTGTAAGCTATAACCAATACTGTCCAACTCTCAGAGATTGTGGTATAGTGCAGTATTTGTAATACAGAAAGCATCATGTGGAAAACAAAATTATTAACCTTCTCAAGTCTAGTTTCTCATAACAGAAATACCAGTTTCAAATTGGTCTGATAATTGAGGAGACAAAGGTAGTCACCTTTTGTCAGGGAAACATGTGTGAAGGAGGATTACTTTTCCTATTGAGGTATAAGAAAAGGGATTACCTGGCTGACCTTCTATTCATATCTGAGAGAAGAAAATGTTAAACAGCCTAGTCAATATCTTCCTATGTGGTTCACTATATACTAAGAAAGTGTGTGTGCAGATCTGCCTCTTTGCTAATGTAGGGTAGGCAGAGACTCAGAAAGATGGATTGTTAAAATAGGGGGAGAAAAGGAGCCACTTCAGTTCCCAGCTCCTTGGAGTTACAAAGATAGATCTACTCATGTCTCCAGCTCCCTGAATACAGAAAAATGTCTAGGCAGAAAGACATTCATTATAGTATTTTACACATGAATCAGGTTATAAGTACTTTGGACTAATGGACCTACCAACTCTTGATCTCTGTCTTCCTTCTTAGTCAATGGCAGCGTCATCCTTCAGCTGAAGTCAGAACCTTGCAGTTATTCATAACTTCTCTCTTCTCTCTGGATGTACTCTTTTAGTCCTTTAGCAAAGCCTGTCAGTTTTAACTCTAAATAGATTATAAATCTTTTTTTTCCCTTGGCACTAATTTACTAGGTCAAGTTACCTTGAGCTCTCTTGAATGTGCATGGAATAGGGTCAATGCTCAGTGAATATTTCTTGAACAACTGAATGAAAATCACATATTCATTTATTCATAGAAAGATTATGCTAACATGCGTTCATTGTATTTTAATTAAGCAATCATTTAAAAGGAGATATTCATGACTTTTCTAGCTTATTCAGGGCTATCTTAACTTCCCTTCTTGACAACTCTTCTCATTTTAGAAAGTTTGCTTATCCTTCATGTTTCATTTAGCATATTATCTTCTCTAGGAAGTTTTCCCCCATTCTTTTATAAAAATGTTATTTTTTTTCTCCCTTAATCTTCACGTGTAAACTCCAGCTTTATCCCTCTATGGAGTTTAAACCATTTTTTCCCTGACATTTGAGTTATTGTTCTGAATATGTTTTTTCCCTGATCAGATTACAAACTCTTTGAGGACATCTCCTTTTAAATATTAAGACACAGCAGGTTCCACTATTGCTATATTAGAGTTCCTCCTGCCCCCCACCAATGAGTTAATATGGTTGTAATGAGATTTCTTTAAACAAAACAATTATGACATGTATGTGAAGCATGTGTATAGCATGCACTCTATTTGAATTTCACATATATAGCCTAAATTGGTAAGTATTTTTATGTAAGTGAATGAAAGAAGAAACACATGAATGAAATAAGTAATCTTTCAGAGTAAAACATTGGTGGCTGGGTGGACCATCAAACAGTAAAATAAGAATGTTCATGTTTTAAGAAGGTGAATTTTAAGTGTTCATATGGAGAAAAATGGAAAATGCAAGATTTAGCCTCATCTACTAATAGTGATAATAATTTATTACCTGTACATACTCTAATTGGTTTACTTAAAGAAATCACATTAAAATCACATTAACTCACTTCAGGGTGTTTAATGTAACAATACCCTTCCCTGCTGTGTCTTATTACTTAAGTTGAGTTGCAATTTGGTTTTCCTGCTGACTACTCAATTGTATTTCCTAGACAAAGACAGATAGTAACTTACATCAAATTATACTTAGGATTATCTAAGGAGAACATTGATTATCTAAGGAGAACATTGTTTATCTAAGGAGAACATTGATCAATACCATATGATCTGAGGTCATTTACCTTTTTTTCCCCTAATCACAATGTATTTGAGGAAGAACAAAGATATCTGGCATTTTCAAACATTGGCTCAATTCAATTTTACCACCCATTAGGCAACTCTGATGTGCTGCACTAAGCTTGCTATTACGTGAGTTTTTAAATAGACAATCTAATTGAGCAACAAAATATTTGCCCAGCACCTTGCATATTAGATAACAAAACACATTCATTATTACCCTTAATCGTAAAGATAAAGAGTATTATTAGGAATAATAACTAAGTAGGTAAAAGGGCTAGTATCGATCACAGTTTATGGTTTTAGGCATTGAGTTCTAGAGATCAGGACTCTAACTGGGGTGTTTCAGCAACCAGCTGTATTTTTCACTACAGAATATTGACCTCTAAAATTATAACATTATATTTAATCTCTTGGTCACCTCACCACATAAACCTATTTCTACACATAGCTAAAATGCCCAACACCTTACTAACATCATAATTTCTTGAACATAATTTAATACCATATACTAAATCTTGTTACCATTTTGAATGACAGGATTCCTGAAATTCAGAAGCTCAACATGGTGCATATATGTAATGTCTTTCTTTGTAGACGTGTTATGCCATGAGTCCTACTCTGGTTGATTTTTGTTAACATCAAGCCCTTATCTGTCTACGCTGTCTTTATCCTTCAGGTTTCTTCTGGCTTCTTTTTATTGTCTTGCAAGAAGATGCCACACAATAACTCATTTTCATGACTGTCTGCCCAAAATCTGAGTCTAGTTACCTTCCTGTAGTGTTGTGCTATCACCCTTCCACACCCTTCACCACCACAGCACCAGATCTGCTCCATGTATGGAGGAAGTGTGTTTGTCAATTGCACTCCAAATTCACAGGTCCTCATTTGGCCTTCATTACTTTTCCACACCCCTTATCCTGAGCCTAGGGGCACCTGCATACTCCCCTCAATGTTTACCTCAAAGTCATCTGTATACTGATAGGTTCCTTCTGTCTCCCTGACCAGGAGAAAAGTTGGTCATTTTATTTAAGAGAGAAAAGGGGTGACAGCACTTGAGCTTTTCCTTGCCTCCCCAGTCCCATGCCTGCAGTTTTATTTTCATGTCTAATTAGTCTTACTACTATTTATTTGTCCTACTTAAGTAAATGACTTATCTCAATCTTGCTGAAAATAAAGTTTTCATACAGAATTGATTTCATTTTCTTTCACATCCTAAAGGACTTTGTCTCACTTCTGACCCCATCTTATATCTTCAAACTCTCTTTCCATATTGACTTCTTGAAAATGTATATCAGCATTTACATATTCTGAAGGATTTTTATGGTTAAAAATATCTTCCTTCAACCTGTGCTTCTTATCTTTCTTCTTTCTTCTTCTATCCCCTCTTCTTCCTCCTTTCTCAATTCCACTCCTCTGTGGATGCAGCTTGTTGTCTAATAATGTTTCTCTAAGAGAGTTTTAATCCGAAGTCTTTCTATTTTACCTCCCATTTCATGGTGGTTGTAATCAGTGCCATTTACTAACCACTGTCAGTGAATGGCACTGCTTCCTTTCTTCTTCTACTAACCTGATAGGAGGTCTTGCTTGACTTTTTAAACATAAGCGTGTTGTGTTCTGCCACTGACTTGCTAGTCAGTGCTGTTGTTGGCTGATGAGCCACAAGACACCCACCTCCTGAGTCCTGGGATCTATTTGTCATGTGTTTTTTCTGAAAAAAATCCAGACATGTCATTCTTTTTGGGCCACTGAAGCTTAAAAAGACAAGAATTTTACACTACCACGTTGGAAATCCTAAAAAGTAACTGACACGTATTGGGTAAGGTAATACAGGTGCTATGCTCCCTAGCCAGAACAACAATCAAATATGATGTGCCCAGTCTCCATAGCTGCCCAGATGATGGAGCCAGAATTACTCTTTAGGGATTGTTGCTTCATTGGTTTGTTTTCTTTTTAGTTCTACTTTCCACATTCCCGCTGTTTTTAGCTACAAACATTTATGACTGACCAGTATCACTTTTTACATAAACTGTCAGCTTAGGTACTACTTCTGGGAAACCCAAGCTAAAAAAAAATAATGTGTGCCGAATTGGTAGGTGTCATGTCAGGCTCAAGGAGCTCTGCTCATGTGTGATTCAACACCTATCATCTTCCTCTCCCTTGGCAGCTGGTGATCTTACAGAAAGTGACTGTCTTATTGTCCCAGGGCCTAGAGGGAAGAAGAACTAGTATAAAGCTAGAACTCTTTATACTTTCTGTGTCGTCTTAAGTCAGTTTTGTTCATTTACATTTTTGAGTATTTTTCCTCTGCTCTAATTGTTATTACTTTTTTTCCTTCAGTTAGCTTTGAGTTTAGTTTGTACTTCTTTTTCTAGTTTCTTAAGTTGTAAGTTGTAAAGTGAGGCTATTGATTTCACATCGTTCTTGTTTTTTTTTTTTGAGTTGGAGTCTCACTCTGTCACCCAGACTGGAGTGCAGTGATCGCTCCCAGCCACCGCAGCCTTGACCTGCTGGACTCCAGCGATCCTTCCACCTCAGTCTTCCAAGTAGCTGGAACTGCAGGCGTGTACTACCATGCCTGGCTAATTTTTGATTTGTTGTAGAGATGAGGTCTCGCCAAGTTGCCCAGGCGGGTCTTGAACCCGTGGGCTCCGGTAATTCACTCACCTCAGCCTCCCAAGGAATGGGATTACAGGCTGAGCCACCGAGCCTGGCTCATTCTTGTTTTTTAATGTAAGTGTATATAATTATGGATTTCTTCCACCTTAGTACTGTTTTCACCATATATTGTGAAATGAGATGGCTCACAGTCAAGTCATAATGGACTCAGACCATGAGAAAGAAAAGGAAATTTTTAAAGCTACTGAGTTATCAGATTGTTTGTTACAACATAGTCTAGCCCATCCTGATGCTATCAACATGATATATATTATCATGTATATATTATCAACCATATATATATTATATGTATATATTGTCATATATATATTATATGTATATATTACCATGTATATATTATCAACCATGTATATATTATCAAGATTGGCAAAGTTATGCCATGGAGATAAATTCCAAAATCTAAGTGTCTTGCAATGAGAAATATTAATTCTTCCATTATGCAGTTCTCCTTACTCCAGCACTCATTCCGATAAAGGGGCATAACTTGAAAAATGCATGTGGCTCTGACTGAGGGAAGAAGCTCTAGAGGTTACAATATAATATTCACCCTGACCACAACGGGGTCAGGAAGTGCAACCCCATCACGAACCTGTGGGATGGAGAGGTCTCTTGGAATATTCTTGGAATGACATTAGTAACTGGTGTAGTTTTCAACTCATCGATATCTGGTTTCCACCCAAATTACTCCATGGATGTTATCAATAAGGTCCCCAAACACATTTCAGCTTTATATGTCTTGAGCTTTCTTTAGTGCTCTAAATTGTTGAATACTCTATCTTGTATTAAACTCTTTGGTTTTTTTGGTTTCATTAAGGATTATTTTGACTGATGTAACTTAAAATAATCACAAACTGGATTAAAGTTAACATGAATTTCCTCTAGTTCAGACAGGACGCTAGACTAAGGTAAATCTGAAAATTCTCATGCTGACAACTTCCTAGAGCTGCTAATACAAACAGAAAAAAAATCCAAGTGGATAATTTGATGAAAACAGGAAAGTAAAAAACAAGTTTTTAAAATAAATTTGGGATAATATATTTTCTTCAACAAGGTATAAGACGCATAAACTGTTAAGCCTATTAAAATTTAAGCTTTTGAATGAATTAAGGCACAAAAAATAAAATATAAAACAAATTGTATATTAGAAAGAAATAGTTGTCACCAATATATTGAGTAAAGAACTTGTAACAAGAATACATAGGAAGCTCCAATGATTAAACAGGGAAAAAAACTGTAAAGAATTGCTGAGAAAAGAGACAAAGTATATAAACACACAAGCCTCAGACAAAAATAATCTGAATGATAAAATGTATATATAAAAGTGAGTTAAACATGCACAACCTCATGAATGATCAGGAAAATACAAATTAAAGTAATAAAATGTGACTTTATAGCAACTAAATGAAAAATGCAGTTAAATTTAATAAATTCAAGTGCAAGTGAAATAAGAAATTACAAGTCTGCTGGTGAGTTCACAAATTACTGTAACTTTTTGGAAAGCAATTTTGCAACATCTGATAAATTTGAAATTGTATGTACTTTACATACCAGTAATCCTGTCAAAAGAAACTCTCATATGTATACAAAGACCATTTAGAACAGTATCTATTGCAGCACTGTTTGCAGTAGAATAAATATGGGGGGAATATTTCTTTTTTTTTTTTTTTTTTTTTGAGTTGGAGTCTCAATCTGTCACCCAGACTGGAGTGCAGTGGCTGCTCCTGGCCACTGCAGCCTCGACCTGCTGGGCTCCGGCGATCCTTCCTCCTCAACCTTCCAAGTAGCCGGAATTACAGGCATGCACTACCATGCCCGGTTGATTTTTTAATTTATTGTAGAGATGAGGTCTCGCTGCCCAGGCGGGTCTCGAACCCGCGGGCTCAGGCAATCCATTCACCTCAGCCTCCCAAAGGCACAGGATTACAGGTTGAGCCACCGAGCCCGGCTGGGAATATTTCTTAATAGAGAACTGTAAAGTAAACTGTCTTATTCAGTCAATAAAATCGTATATAGCAGTTAAATTATATAAACTTTTATAAATTGATCATTATCAGCAACACCATTCAACATGGATATAATTTATGCACTTAATGTTGAGGGAGGAAAATAAGAAATAAGTAGCAAATGAACAGATAAATAACCTTTTAAAATTCCAAAAAGTATGTTATTTATCAATTTGTCAATCTCAGATAAAGGTATAAAACATGCCTATAAATATTATTTTCCAGCTTCAGGAGTGATTTCCTATGAGGTTGGAGATATGTTGCATGTAGAACTATAATAGGCAGCCTCTAAAATTGCCCTGAAGATTCTAGCCTTCTAATATCCATTTCTCTACATAACAACTCCCCTTAAGTATGAATTTGGCTTAGTGACTCACTTTGAATAGATTGAATGTGACAAAAGTTATGGAAAACCATTTAAGTTAGGTTATAAATAAATGGTGGCTTCTATCCTGAGTTTCCTCTCTTGCTCTCTTGCTCTGAAGAAACCAGCTAGCATGTTGTGAGCTGGTCTATGGAGAGGCCTCCATGGCAAGGAATTGAGGGAGGCCTCTGTTCAACAGCCAGTGAGGAGTTAGACTCTTATTCAACAATCTGTGAGGAACTGAATCCTCACAGTAACCAAATGACTGAGTTTGGAAACAGATCCTCTCCCAACCAAGCCGTTAGATGAGACCACAGTCCTAGGTACCACCTTGTTTGCAGCCTTGTAAGAGACCTTGAGGTACCTATCCAAGACACGTCTAGATTCTTGCTTCAAAGAGCTATAAAATAATGAATTTCTATTGTTTTAAACCACTAAGTTGTGGGGTAATTTATAAAGCAGCAACAGATAACTAATATAGCAAGGGTGGAGAAGTAACTTAAAATGTCTGGCAGACTGATGACATCAGTAGATTTCCAGCAGAGCTCTTGTTCTATTTCTCTATACTTAACTTGGCTTCCCCAGACCCTGTGGTTTTATCCTCAAGCTGATAGCAAGATGACTATGACATCTGCACATCTTACAGTCACTCATATCTAGTCGGTGCTGCCCAGGAGAACTATAACAGGAGTCACAAACATCATTTAACATTTTTTAGCCACCACTCTTAAATAAGTAAATAGAACCAGATAAAATTAACTTTAATACTTTATTTTAGTTAGTCTAGTATATTCACAATATTCTTATTCCCGCAAGTAATCTACATTTACAAATTATTGACATACCTTGTATTCTTTTTGTACTAAATATACACACACATAAGTGCATATTTTGAAAAGCATATAGTTGAGAAAGTATATTCACATTTCAAAGTTTGTTTCAAATGCAGTTAAATTTCCCAATAGTGAAATGTAATATCAGTTTTTTATTTAAATAATGATTAAATATATTTTTATTGAATTAAATTATTCTTATCAAATTAAGTAAATTTGGTTCATTAGCTTTGCTAGCTACATTTCAAGTACCCAATAGCCACATGTGGTCAGTGACTACTATATTAGACAGCCTGACTCTCAAAGCTATTTCTCCTGAGATGGAACTTTTCTTTTTCTTCAGCTATCAGCAATTTGTCCTTGTAGTTTCTTGGTGAATTTGGGTCATATATTTTTTTCTAAATTGATCCCAATAAAGAGGAATAAAAATCCACTTTAAAAAAGTAGTTCTCTACTCTCTCTGTGTTTTAGATTTAACAGCAGTGTTTTTAGAAAATCCCCATTTTTCATTTTCACACAGATATTCTGAAGAACTTGAACTTGGTTGGGCTAAGTTCCAAACTGGTATTTTTAAGAGCTCCCAGTGAAGGAGGGATTAAAAGTACAATATGTCCTGTGTTCCTATTTACCAATAAAACATAATTTTTGGAATGGATCCCAGGCATTGCTCTTTTTCGTTTGTTTGTTTCAGGTGCTTCAAATACAAAGCCAAAAAAGGGAATAACTGGGGCACAGTCCTGAAGATTGTGCTTGGAATAGATTCCCCTGAAGACACAAGGCATCATGGTGAGGAAAGATCATTACTAAGACACAAGGTACAATCCTGCTAGTAAAGAGAAAGTAATTCTGTGTAGATAACCAGCCACCTCCACTATATTGCCCGGGTTTTCTTTCTAACTCTTGTGTTTTTAGTCTCTGTCGCAGCATTTATGTCGCTGACCACTTAGATGGTGCTATTCCCTGGGTTCTTGAGTGTTGCTAGCTTCTTTTGTAACTGTGTATTTTGCACTGTTACCTGTTTTGAGTTTTCACTAACATCTATAACGCAATGACTTCTGGTGCCACAAAAAGTAATTCATAATACTTAGCCTCCTCTGTTTCAGGTGATTACTTGAAAATAATCCTGATTCATTGTACCTTGACTACCAGACTTGCTTGTTTTTTTCACTTAAGTTTTTTATATTGAACATCAATACAGCAACTTTTATTGCTTTTGCTCTATAGCAGTTACAACGTGTTGTAGCAGTGTGCTGTATCGTTATAATTTTTAGCTACTCAAGGAATTTTTAAAAATTTGAAGCTGTAAACTTTACTCCTGATTATACTAGTGCTATTGTAATATGCCTAAATTTAGATAAATATAATATGACAATGCCTGAAACTCTGTAAAAGTCTCATAAAAAGTGGTATTTTGTTTTTAATATGCTAGAATTCAGGGTGGTTTTATTTTTTTCTCATAGTAGTCACTGATGAATTTGCTAATGGCCAAGAACCACAGTTTTGTCTCATGGGTTGTCTTTATTAGCCTCTGTGCAATAGTCTCTGGCAGGGTAGAAAGATTTTCAAGAAATTTGTTAAAGAAATATGCTTATCTTTTATCTCTGAGAAGCAGAGAGAAAATGTACATATAATTACATTAGAATGGGCCAAACACAGTGACTCATGCTTGTCATCCCAGCACTTTGGGAAGCTGAGGCAAGAATATTGCCTGAGGAGGAGTTTAAGAACAACCTAGGCAACATGGCAAGACCTTGTCTCTTAATAAATCAAAAAATTTTCTAGCCATGATGGCACACGTCTGTAGCCCCAGCTACTTGGAAGGTTGAGGCAGAGGGATTGGTTGATCCCAGGAAGTTGAGGTTGTGGTAGCAGTAATTGTGCCACTGCACTCCAGCCTGGGAGACAGAGTAAGACTCCAATTCAAAATAACCAACTAAATAAATAAATAAATAAATAAAATAATGTTAGCATGATTTGACAGTATGACCTATGTAAATTTGCTAGACTAGGAGCAGTTATTTCTCAAGTCAGTAGATGATTCAAAATAAAATTATGTAAGACTACTCTGTCTTAAAAATCATATATATTTCTTTATTTATTAATTTCATGTCTAGAATCCTATTCAAATGAAATAAACAAAAAACAGTAAAAACATTATCACCAAACATATTAATCAAAGTAGTCATTATATTGATGGGAACATTCTGCATTTCCATCAATAAAGATTAATTAGGAGAGATGAATCACTATACAAATTGAAACTTATATTTATGAAGAATTTTAAACATAAGGGAAATATTTTTATTACATTAAATGGAAAAATAAAAGATGAAATATGCAAAAAGCTAATTAAATTTTTAAACTTATTTTTATAAAAAAAGGCAAAATAGGGACTTTTTTAAATCTTGTTAAGTGAAAAGCTTTAAAAAAACATTTTGTAAGAAAGCATACTTTACTTGGTTGGGTCCAGGGCCTCAGTCTGCTTTAGGATTCAAGGAAGTTGTGATTCATCCTGTATCTCTGCCAATTTCTCTGATCATTATTTTGGGGTATGAGACAAGGAAGGAAAAAAAAAATGAACTTGGGAAGAGGTTGACCTGCTTCTTTTGGTTGTCTTTGCTAAAGAATTCTAATTCTTTTAAATTATCTTTTTAGCTTAGCAATGTTTGGTGTGAAACTACCTGTTAGACTCCAAATATACACAGCCATACCAAAAAATGTGATGCAGAAATGGATAATTGATATTGACCAATATTCTGGACACACATATATATTTTATTTGAGAACTATTAAAAATACAAGAAAGAGGTTTGTAGGGAAAGTTTGTGGGCTATATAAATCTCTACAAGCACAATAAAAAAAAAATTTTCAGTCTCTCCCATTATCAAAAATGAGGCCCTCCTGAAAAGCCTCTAATAAAGAAAGAAAGGAAAATAAGAACAGAAATTACTATCCGAAAGAGTATCAGAGAAAATCTGCATTGTCTAAAATAAGGAGTTTCATTTGATTCTGCTTCTCCATGGAGCAGAATTCAGGGAATTCCCAATGGGTTTAAGGTATTAGATTATGGAAAATATATTTTTTAAAATGTCTGAATAACTGAGAATCCTGACACCCCTGTCTTAAATTTTTTTTTTCTTTAGTTTGTTTCAAACAGGAGCACAGATTCAAGTCCACAATGTAATTTTCATCAATCCAGACACAGAGTAAAAAAGACCCCTAAACCTAAAAGCAAAACCTAGACTCTTTAGATTGTTAGGAAACATAAAACTAGTACACCTAAATTATTTAAGTAAATTATGTCAATTTACCTCACACACTTACATAGAACCATAAATTTAGATCAGAGACATGTTTATCTTTAAAGCAATCATGTTAATGTTCATCATAAAGCTTTGACTGCAGGCCTATAACATCCCACAATTTAACCTTCAACCATTGTGTGACTTCTATTCTCATTCTTTCTACTCTGACGCTCATCTCAGGCTTTAAACTTGTGTGTGAGTTAACTTACGATGCCTCTTTCCAAAATAAACCTTGATATTTTATACACGCTTAGTTTTTCCTCTCTCCCAATACATGGCTTCTTATTTACTTTCATATTTCTCTGGGTCTTTTATGTAGCATTCTCTCACACTTCTTGCTTTTTAGGACTTATTTTTGTTGATTCCTGCCACTAGCTCAGCAGGGCAACAGAAATCAATATGTTCTATCTGGAAGTATTGGCCAATCACCTATTTTCAGAACAAAAGCTGAACAGTAGTGAGGAAGAAAACACCTGCCTGGCTAGCTAAACCAATCTGATAAACCCTGGGAAGCCACAAAGCAGCAGATATTGACATCAATTTGCCTTCCTTTTCTGGTCGATAATAGTTTGTGTGAGTTAAGGAAGATTACTCCTGAGATAACTAATTTATAAGTGGGTTCAACTAAACATGGTAAGAATTTAGAATACTTCATTGGCCTTATGTTGAGTTAGATTTTTAAAAATTTATCTTTAAGGGTAGAAGCAAACCCTGTAAAAAAAAAACAACTAAACAATCTCAACAACAAACCAGAAATTTACTAGGTATTACTCTCTAAAGCTAGCATAAAATAGACTAAACAGAAGCATGCATATTGAATAATGGTAGCAACCAGGGAAGCTATATTTACCATTAATTCAAAGAAACAAGCATAAAATAAGAAATGGAATTGAAGACTAAATGGGTTAGAGTCACATCAATTCCTAAACAAAGTTGTTTTGTATATTAAAAACAAACAAGTATGAATAAAGCCAGAAGCTCCTAATATGTGCTTTAGAAGAACAAAATTGAAGGACCAACACTATTTTGAGAATTATTATAAAGCTATAGTAATTAAAACTGTGTGGTACTGGTGTCAGCATAGACAGAGCAATAGAACAAGATAAAATCCAGAGATAGAACCAAACATATATCTTCTTTGTCTAGTTGGGCTATTTAACAGCTAGCACAAAATAGGAAGCATATAAACAACAGAAATTTAATTTTCACAGCTCTAGTGGCTAATAAAGCCAAGATCAAGAAGCCAGAGTCTGGTGAGGGCCTACTTCTTAGTTCACGGATAGCTGTCTTCTTGCTGCATCCTCACATGGCAGTAGGGGACAAAGGACCACTCTGGAGCTTTTTTTAATAAGTGCATTAACCCCATTTATGAGGGCTCTGTTCTTATGACCCAATCGCTTCCCAACGGTATCACCACTTAATACCATCACATTGGGGATTAGGTTTCAACATACGAATTTTGAGAGGACACAAGCATTCAGTCTAATGTATATATGCACAATTGATTTCAACATAGGTGAATAGAAAATTGGGTGGAAAAATGACAATCTTTCCAAAATATGGTATTGGAAAACTGAATATTCATATACAAAATGTAAACTTTAATTATATCTTGCAACTTATGCAAATATTACCTCAGAATGAATCTTAGTTCAAAATGCATAAATCAAAATTATAATACTTTAAAAAATAAACATAAGAGAAAACCTGTGTAACATTGGATTAGGCAATTATTTCTTAAATGTTACACCACAAATATTCATACAGGAAACAAGTGGATAAATCAGACTTTAACAAAAGAAAAAAAAATTGAAATGAGGCTCAAACTTTACCTGTACAATGACCATTTGTATACCTAACCCTGAATTGTCTCCATCTTTAAAATAAAAATTAAAAAAATTAAACTTTGTTAAGAGAGTGAAAATCTAACCCATATATTGGGGAAACTATTTGCAATGCATATCTGATAAAGGACCAGTATTCACTATATATATAAAGTCTCAAAACAATCAATCTTATTAAAAATAGGCAAAACAAACAATACTACAAAATAGGCAAAAGATTTGACAAGATATTTCACCAAAGAAGATATATGGATGGGTAGTAAGTACATGAAAAGAGGCGGAACATCATTAAGAAAATCCAAATTAAATCATAGCTATCTAATAATTACTTTATATTTGGCTAAGTTTTAAAATGTGGGCATGCCAACTGCTAGCAGTATGTGAAGAACTGAAGCTCTCACACATAATGGTGAGAGTGTAAAATGCCATAACCACTGTGGAAAATAGTTTGACACATTCTTATAGTCAAATCTAGATCTAGAACAATCTAGACCTACCATATGTTTCAGTCACTCCACTTCTAATTCATCAAGAAATAGAAAGACCTGTCTATACAGAGACCTGTCCATGAATATTCACAACAGCTTTATTTGTAATAGTCCCAAATAGGAAAAACAGATCCCAATGATCATCAACAAATAAATGAATTAAACATTTGTGCTATATTCTAGTGATAGAATACTACTCAGAAATAAAATGAAATTACTGATATATGTAGCAACAAGGGTGAATTTCAATATAATCATACATTTAGTGAAAGATACAATGTAAAATAGATTATATCATTTAAGATCCTATTCATATAAAATTCTAGGAAAATGCATCATGGCAGAAAGTAGTTAAGTGATAGACTAGGCATAATGGGGAATTAGGTCAGAGTGGAAGGCAGGTTTACAAATGTACACAAAGAAACACTTGGGAAGGATGGATATGTTCACTCCACTGTGGTCATAGTTTCACACGTGTATGTTTTAGTTGTATGGCATTTTATCTCAAAGTTGTTAGGAATTTTTTTATAAATTGTGGTTAAGTTCATGGGATTCGGAAGTTTATAGAGTGACTATATATAATCCCATTCAACTGAGAAAAGCTAACATGACAACTTGATGGGATTAGGAAGAAGCAACATGACATCACCACATGAGGCTAAAGGTAAGGTTGATATAGAAAATCTACTGCTGTAAAGTTCTGTATTCTTTCTTCAGGTGACTAAAGCTAAAGAGGTAAACACAATCTGTTGAAAGACTCTTAGTACATATATGAACAACATAACACAGGTGTTTAAGATATATTCAACTTTCTCTGGTAATGTACATTTTATTCATTTATTTATTTGCCTATTTATTTATTTTTGAGTCAGGATATCACTCTGTTGCCTAGACTGGAGAGCAGTGGCATGATCACAGCTCACCACAGCCTCAAATTCCTGGGTTCAAGTGATCCTCCCTCTTCAAACTACTGAATAGCTGTACTATGCCAGTACGCTTGTTTAATTTTTAATTTTTAATTTTTTTTTGTAGAGACAGGGTCTTGCTATGTTTCCCATATGGTCTCAAACTCCTGGGCTCAAGCATTCTCCCCACTTCAATCTCCCAAATTGCTTTGATTATAAGTGTGAGTCACCACACCTGTCTGGTAAGGTAATGTACATTTAGAGAATTAATTCTTATGGTTTGTCAAAAAGAAGACATTATGTAATGTATTATACTGCCAGTAATAGCTTAATTACTGTAAATATATATGATATAAAATATGTATAGTTTCTTACATCTTTTAGTGCAGGTTAAAGGCATAAATTTTGCAAAGATTAGAGATCATGTCACAATGAACTCAAAGATGCAAAATAAACATGGTTAAGGTTCACACGGAGATGTGGGTGTAGTGAAAAGCTCCAAGGAATATATGACTTTACTATCTTTCAGGGAATAGTTCTAGTACATTATTACTTAATATAAATCTTGCAATAAAAATTAGACATCATATAAATTGAGGCTATAAGTACCATAGAAAATACCCTTCAAATGAAAATTTAAAGCCATGTAATTTTCCCAAGTTGCCAAGATAAAGTTTTTGTGAAATATACTTAAAGATAATGAAACAATTTAATTTGTTAAAGTTTTGCTAGTTGCAAGTCTTTTAAATGACTGTCATTTCTTGGTCAAAAATTAAAATTTTATTTGTCTTATTTTTTTGTTGTTCATATGAAATTCTTTTTACAATAATTAGGTAATTATGAAATTATACTAATTTGTTATGGTTATTACAAGGCTGCATTATTTACACGTAGAATACTATGTATCTGTTTTATCTAGTTGGATTCCTAATTCATTCTACTAAAACTGTGATTTAAAGACAAAAATATATATGTTTTTTAAAAAATGTAAAAATCAAAACACTGACATATCATTTCCACTGATTTTTGATTCAACAATATTTTTTACAAATTTTGTCCCTGGATCAATACCAAGCCATCTATCATAGACTCATGTAATTTAGACTATAAGTATACACAAGATCAAATAGTGAGAAAAATAATTACACTTGCAAATATAATGTTTGCTTTTAACAGATGTATTTAGCAAGTGGTTGGGAATATAACCCTGGTGAATTATTGATGATCATCTCTGATATCTGCTAGACTGTCATATAAAATACTGACTGGCCTGAATCTCTTACTTTTCTAGTAAGCTAATCAATTTGACCTCTAAGCAGAAATAGAGTATATATTTAAATTACAAGATTGATGCAGCTTTTACTCAGGGTTGAATTTTACTGGAAAGATATTAGTGTTACAGGATCTGAAATGAAAAATCATCTAAATCTATTTATGAGCTAATCTTATGGAAATTAACTTGGAAATTCAGGTTTTCCTCCTCCTTTTTTTTTTTTTTTTTTTTTAAGAAATTGGTAGAGTTGGGACAGAGATTGTGGGTGAAAAGGTGATTATAACCAGAAAGACAATGCTGTTACAAATGGCCAGCCATCTCCAGGGCTCAAGAGAACCATGGTGACTGTAACCTGAGGCACTCTAAAAAGGATGATCATCCTTGTGCAATTTTTTCAAGGACCCTGGGAGCTCTTTGTATCTATTTTTTCAGGGCCTCTGAGAAAAGAACACAGTGCATAATCTGACAACACCAAGATTGCTGCTGAATCATTCCCACTTTTTAAATCTGGTCCTCGGCTTTCAATCAAACAAGTATTAACTTGATACTTATATTTACATGACACTCTAGAATCTCAGGTTAAAATTACAGAAGGATGGAATCCTCAAGAATTCCTCAGCGTAAGTGAAATCATGGATGAGTATTTGAAGCAAATATTTTTTTTCCCTTGTCTGAAGTTGTCTTTATTTTGAATTAAATGCCTTAGATTTATTTATTTCCTTCCCTTTGGGGACACAAACATTTATTTAGCTAGCTGTTTATAAAGTTGTTTACCACAGAGTGTTAGTTCTATACCAAATTTCCTATTGGACTTCAAATTCCATTTTATTTACGAGGGAAGAATTTTAATGCATTCATTCAAAATAGGTCAAATTAGAAAGTTTTCTATACTTAATATTTAGTTTGATTTTTCAAACTCCTTAAGTATTTTAAATTATACTATTAAATTGTGAGCAAATTGACCCTCTGTACTGGCTGCAGATAATGAATGGAAAGTCTCACTGTGCTGGGATGCTGTGACATTTAATGCCAACCAAAATATATTGGTGTCCTGACCTTCAGGGTTCTTGCAGTCCGTGGGAAATTTGCAAATTTCCAGTACCATGCCTAACTTCATATAGATAGAGTCATAGAAATCAAGAAGTTCATATAGATAGAGTCATATAGATAGAGTCATAGAAATCAAGAAGTTAGTCTATTTTCTCCATCATATGCATTTTCCTATTTGTATTGAATTTAACCTGAATTAGCAACGGCTTTGACTCTTGAGTAACATTGACAAAAAATTGCTGAAAAGAAAAGAAAAATCAGAAACAAAAGAGAGGAATAGAGAAAAATGGCATGTCTTCTCATAAAGATAAATAATTTGCATTCTATGCATTCATAGTTAGCCTTACTATCTAGACCAGAGCAGTTGCTTTGCTTTCTTATTTCTAGGGGGAAGAAAAAGGAGAACAAGAACATTTGAGACTGTCTTTTAGACCACAAAAGTGCATTCCTAATTATTTCTCTTACTTAAAGAAATTAAACCTTTGCTGTTGAATGATTGTCACATATGTGAACTGCTACATCTGAAGAAATTGCACTCACTAATTGCTTTGAACATACATTTTGTGTCCTTAACTTGACTATGCTTTCCCCTTGGATAAGCACACAAAATTCTTGTATTTTTTATTTACTTATTTTTATTATAAAGATGTGGGGGTACAATTCAGGGTTAGGTATACAAATGTTGATTATGCAGGTACCCTTGTTGATGAGGTATGCCCCTCCCTCCCCTAGTAGTTTCCCTCAACTGCCAATCCCACCTCCTCCCCCAACAGTTTCCCACTACTGCCAAACCCTTAATTATAGTATTATAATTTTTCAAGGTACACTAATGAGTGAGAAATTATGGTACTCTGTTCTTTGTTTCTGTGATAGATCACTGAGCATGATCAACTCCAAATCCATCCAAGTTCCTGCAAAGTCCATATGTTTGTCTTTCTTCAGGGCTACATAATATTCCATCATGTGTATGTACCACATTTTTTTTTATTCAGTCCAGCTTCAATGGGCAACATGGTTGGTTCCATGTTTTTGCTATTGTGAATAGAGCTGCAACAAACAAACATGTGCAGGTATCTATTTTGTTGAATGGTTTGAGTTCCTCAGGGTATATTCCCAATAGGGGAATTGCTGGGTCCTATGGAAGGTCAATTTCTAGTTCTTTCAGAAATAGCTACACTATCATGCAAAGAGATCGCACTAGTTTGCATTCCCACCAGCAGTGTAGAAGCTTTCCTTTATCTCTGGTATTAGGTGATATCTCAATGTGGTTTTGATTTGAATTTATTTGATAATGAGCACTTTTTCATGTGCCTGTTGGCTGCCCATATATCTTCTTTTGAGAAGTGTCTATTCATGTCTTTTGCCCACTTTTAAATGGACTCTGTTTTTTCCTTTTGGTGCATTTGAGTTCCTTGTAGATCCTAGATGTTAGGCCTTTGTCAGATATACAGTTGGCAAATATTTTTTTCCCATTCTGTGGGCTGTCTCCCTGCTCTCTTGGTGGTTTCTTTTGCTTGCAGAACCTCGTTAGTTTGATGAAGTCCCACTTGTCTATCTTACTTCTTTAGGATTCTGAATAGGAATTGGTTGCCAGTTCCAATTTCCACAAGGGTGTCTCCTGCATTTTCTAAGATTCTTATAGTTTGAGGTTTAACATTTATGTCTTTGATCCATTTAGAGTCAATTTTTGTGTATGGTGATAGGTAGGGGTCCTGTTTCAATCTTCTGGATGTGGTCAGCTAGTTTTCTCAGCACAATTTACTGAATAGGTTCTTCTCTCCCCAGTGGTTGTTGTTGGAGGCTTTGTCAAAGATGAGTTGGTTGAAAAATTGAGGCATTGCTTCCAGAATCTCTATCCTATTCCATTGGTCTATATGCCTGTTCTTTTACCACTACCAGGCTGTTTTGATTACCATAGCCTTATAGTAAAATTTGAAGTCTGGAAGTGTGATACTTCCTGCTTTGTTTCTTTGGCTAAGGAATGTTTTGGTTATTCATGGTCATTTATGTTTCCATATGAATTTCTGTATTGTCATTACCAGGTCTGAGAAGAATTATGTTTGTAACTTAGTGGGTGTTGCATTGAATCTGTAGATAACCTTTGGTAGGATGAACATTTTAACAATGTTGATTCTTCCTATCCATGAGCATGGGATGTTTTTCCATTTGTTTGTGCCTTCTTGGATTTCTTTGAGCAGTGTTTTGTAGTTCTCATTGTAAAGATCTTTCACTTCTCTGGTTAAGAAGATGCTGAGTCAATTCCTTTTTTTTTTTTTGGTGGCTATTGTGAATGGGATTGTGCTTTTAATTTGGGTCTCTGCCTGTTTATTGTTGGTGTATAGGAATGCAACTGTCTTTTGCACATTTATTTTGTGCCCTGAGATTTTCCCAAAGTCCTTTTTCAGTGTAAGCAGGTTTTTTACATATTGTCTTGGATTTTCTTTCTTTTTTTTTTTTTTTTGAGTTGGATTCTCACTCTATCGCCCAGACTGGAGTGCAGTGGCCACTCCTGGCCACTGCAGCTTCGACCTGCTGGGCTCTGGCGATCCTTCCGCCTCAGCCTTCCAAGTAGCTGGAACTACAGGCGTGCACTACCACACCTGGCTAATTTTTGATTTATTGTAGAGATGAGGTCTCGCCAAGTTGCCCAGGCAGGTCTCGAACCTGTGGGCTCAGACAATTCACTCACCTCGGCCTCCCAAAGCATGGGATTACAGGGTGAGACACCAAGCCTGGCTTGTCTTGGATTTTCAAGGTATAGGATCATATCATCAGCAAAGAGGGATAACTTGACTTCCTCTTTTCATATATGGATACCCCTGATTTCCTTCTCTTGCCTAATTGCCCAAGCAAGGACTTCCAACATAATTTTTAGCAAGAGGGGTGCGAGTGAGCAGCCTTGTCCCAGTTTTCAAGGGAAGTATTTCTAGTTTCTGTTCATTTAGCAATATGTTAGCTGTGGGTTTATCATAGATGGTACTTACTATTATGAGGTATGTTCCTTCTATACCTAGGTGTTTGAGGTTTTTTATCAAGAAGGGATGCTAGATTTTATCAAAAAGTTTTCTGCATCTGATGATGTAATCATGCAGTTCTTATTTTTACATCTGTTGATGTATTTAATGACACTTATGGTCTTGAAATGTTGAACCAGCCTTGCATCCTGGGGATGAAGTCTACTTAGTCATGGTGGATGATTTTTGAGATGTGTTTCTTGATTTGATTTGCTAGAATCTTGTTGAGGATTTTTGCATCTATGTTCATAAGGAATATTGGCCTGTAGTTCTCCTTTTTTATTAGATCTTTACCCCTTTTGAGTATCAGTGTTATTTTAGCTTGGTAAAATGATTTGGGGAGAAGTTCATCTTTCTCAATTACCTGAAATACTTTCAATAGGATTGATATCAGCTCCTCGTACGTCTTGTAAAATTCTGCTGGAAAGCCATCTGGGACCGGGTGCTTTTTTTGTAGGAAGTTTTCTTATGACAGTGTCAATTTCCTGGTTTGTTATTGGTCTATTTAGTGTCTCAATGTCTTCTTGTTTCAACCTGGGGAGGTTGTGTGATGTTAGAAAGTTCTCCATTTCATTTAACTTATCAAGTTTGTTTCCATATAGATGTACATAGTAATGTTGATAATCTTTTGTATTTCTTCAGGGTCAGTTGTGATTTGATCTTTTATTTTTCTGATTGTGTTTATTTGGGCTTTTTATCTCTTTTTCTTGGTCATTCTGGCTAGGGGTCCATCAATCTTGCTAATTCTTTCAAAGAACCAGCGTTTTAGGCAGGCTCGGTGGCTCAGCCTGTAATCCCGCATTTTTGGGAGGCTGAGGTGAGTGGATTGTCTGAGCCTGCCAGTTCGAGACCTGCCTGGGCAACTTGGTGAGACCTCATCTCTACAATAAATCAAAATGACCTGGGCATGATAGCTCGCGCCTCTATTTCCAGCTACTTGGAAGGCTGAGGCAGAAGGATCGCTGGAGCCCAGCAGATCGAGGCTATGGTGACTGGGAGTGGCCACTGCACTCCAGTCAGGGTGACAGAGTGAGGCTCCAACTCAAAAAAAAAAAAAAAAAAAGAAAGAAATAAAAAGTACCAGCTTTTTGTTTTGTTGATGTTTTCTGTGGTATTTTTGTCTTCTATGTCCTATATTTGGGCTCTTATTTTGGTGATTTGGATTCTTCTGCTACAGTTGGGGTTTTGGTGGTCTTCTCTTTCCAGCTCCCTTAGGTGATTTGCTAGGTTCTCCACTTATGATCTTTCCATTTTCTTGATGTGTGCTCATAGAAATACAAATTTCCCTGTTAGAACTGATTTCATGGCATGCCAGAGGTTTTGGTAAGATATTTCTTCATTTTCATTTTTTCCAGAAATATTTCAATTTCTTCTTTGATTTCAGTGTTGACCCAGTAGTTGTTCAGCATCATGCTGTTTCATGTCCATGTCCTTGTGGGCTTTGGGGAAATGTTGTTGGTGTTGATATTTATTTTTATTCCACTGTGGTCTGAGAATATGCATGGCAAGATTTCAACCTTATGGACTTTGTTTAGGCTGGATTTATGGCCAAGGATGTGATTGATATTGGAGTATGTTCCATGTGGTGATGAGTAGAAAGTATATTCTGTGGTGGTTGTTGGGTGGAATAATCTGTAGTTATCTATTAAGTCCATTTGGTCGAGTGTCAAGTTTAGGTTCTGAATCTCCTTGTTGACTTTTTGCCTTGATGATCTATCCAGGACTGTCAGTGGGGTATTCAAGTCCCCTGCTATAATAGTGTTAGAGTCAATATCTTTTTTTAGTTTACTTAGTAGTTTCTTTATAAATGCTGGTGTCCCTGTGTTGCATGCATATCTGTTTAGGATGGATATTTTTTGCTGATGGATTGAACCTTTTATCATTATGTAGTGTCCTTTTGCATCTTTTTAAATTTTTGATAGCTTAAAGATTATTTTGTCTAATATTCACATCACAACTCCTGCCTTTTTTTGTGATCCATTTGCCTGGAAACTTGTTTTCCATCATTTAACTTTGAGTCTGTGTGTCCCTTGTAGTGAGATGAGTCTCTTGGATGCAGCAAATCATTGGGTCATGGTTTCTTATTCAGTTTGCCATTCTGTGTCTTTTCAGTGGTGCATATAGTCCATTCATATTCAAGTTGATTATTGAAATGTGATTGTTTCTTCCTGTCATGAGGTTCTTATAAAATTTTTTCTTTGCTTGTTTTCTTTTGGCTTTGGGGTTAATGTATGCATATGTTTTCAAGTTTCTTCTTCTGCTGTATTCTCTGTTGATTCTGTGTTCTGCTGTTCTCTTGGGAAGTGTGTGATCATTCTTTTTTTCTTTCCTCTGTGTTTAATACCTTTTTAAGTGTTTCCTGCAGAGCTGGTCTGGAAGCTGCTTAATCTCTTAGGGATTAGAAGTCTGGGAAGGATTTTAATTCTCCATCACTGATGAAGCTGAGCTTGGCTGGATGGGAAATTCTTGCTTGAAATTGTTTATCTTTGAGGACTTTGAATATAGAGTTGCAGTCCCTTCTTGCTTGTAGTGTTTCTGCCGATAGGTCTGATGTTATTCTGATTGGTTTTCCCCAGTAAGTAGTCTGACCTACTGGGGATTTTTTTCTTTTGTGCCTACTTTGTGTAAGCAAGTTATTTTGTGCCTAGGGGTTGGTCTTCTCATTTGATGTCTTGTGAGGGTTTTATGTATCTCTTGCACTTGGCTGGTCACATCTCAGGTGAGATGGGGAAATTTTCTTGGATTACCCCCTGGAATACTTGCTCCAAGGTGTTCTCCATTTCCCTTTCTTCTTCTGGGATACCTACCAGGCATAGGTTCAGCCTCTTGATATAATTGCATATCTCTTGTAGGCTTTGTTTTTTTCTTTCTGAGTCTTCCTTTTATGTTTTTTACAGATCAGGTTAATTCCAAGTTCTGGTCTTCAAGTTCTGAGATTCTTTCTTCAGTTAGATTAATTCTGTTTACCATGCTTGTCATCTTGTTATTTATTTCCTGGATAAAAATTTTTATTGCCAAAATCTCTGTTACAAGTTTTTTCAGTGTTGCATCTTGTCTTTCTTGAGTCTTATTCATTCTTTCCGTCCATTTCCAAATCCCTGTAGTATTCTGGGGACAGTTGTTGGTGACTTCCGTTGTTTGGACACCAAGGTCTGATTTTTCAGGAGTTTTGTCTTTGGTACATTTGAAATTGCCTGAGACCTTCCTTTGGTTTTTCCTCATTTATGATAGATCTCTTTTTTTTTCTCTTTAGTTCTGTTATTCAGTGTCAGTGGGAGAGGCTTTCCCTTCTGATATTTGCTCAGTCCTCTATTCTTCCCTCATCTGGGCTCTGGATTTGTTCTATTTTGAAATAGGATGGTGGATGGGAAGCTTTGCTGTCTCTTGTAGTTTTTGAAATTTGAATAAAGTAGGGGATGGGGCACTAGGAGTCAGAAGCTACTTGCATATTAAAATGTTCACTTATTGTGGTATGTATTCTCTGAGACCCACTCCCCACCAACATTCTATATGATGATGCAAAGCAGAAACCAATGAAAAGTACTTGAACACATACACACACACCCCCAAACAAACTGGAATAACAACAAAGCAAAACAGAACAATCAACAACAACAACAATAACAAAAACTAGGAAAACTAAACACACATACACACATGCCTAGCACAAAATATATAGAGAAGAAAAACAGAAAGACTGGAGGAAAATTTTTTTAAAAAGGGATTCAGGTTGAACCTTTGCACATATATTGACACACACCTTAAACTATAAAAATGAATATAAAAAAACCCAAAAGAACAAAAACGACAACAACAAAATTGAAAGATGAACACTTAATCATTCACATACACACATAAACAGAAAATGACAAGTAAAAGAAGAAACAGAAAAAGAAAAGAAAAACAATTGGGGGGAGATTCAGAGCAAACCCTCACACATTCATGCACAAAGGAAAAATATTTTTAAAATAGAGAACAAATAATCAGTCAAAAAATTTTTAAAAATTAAAAAATAATTGAAGACTCTGTAATTGTTTCTCTAATCAGATCTCTCTTGCAGAGCCACCTTTTTCACTCTCTCCTCAGTGTCTAAAGCAGGGAAGGAGGAGGGGCAGTGGAGGTGGGTGGGGCTGCAGTCCTCCCTTCCCACTCTCATATGGTCAGGGAGATCTCCTCCCATAGGGAGTACTGGATTGTCTCTTCCTCAGGTATGTACTCTCACCAGAGGTGCCCCAACCAGGCCTATCCTGGAATGGAGTTCTCTTATTGCGACTGACATCCAGGCCCTCCCGGGGTCTGTCCCTCTCAGTCGTGGCCCAGATGTGTGGGTCTTACATTCAGAGGATTGCTGGAGGGGGTGCATTTGGGTCAGCCCCAGACTCACCACTGATCTCTTAGGAGTAGTTCTTCCTTTTCTGGCCACACCCTTTGTCCCAGCTGGATCAGGATGAGGGGTGGGGCGCCTGGAACTCAGCACTCATCAGGTCCCTCTGAAGTTTGTGCTTTCAGGATATTCCCCCTGGGTCACAATCAATCCCAGAGTAGTTGATCTGCCAGTCACAGATAGCAGATCTGTTGCTCTGTGGTGAGCTAGTCAGAGCACTTTCCTGCCCCACCTTCAAGATGGTGGTGGGGTGTCTCTCTTGTCCTCTTCTGTGGGAACTTGCCTCTGTACTCTGCAGCCCCTGCCAGAGCCCTGCCAGGTGCTAAAGTGGTGAGGCAAAGCCAGGAGCCGGCAGTCTCTCTCCTGCTTCAATGGTGAGGGAGATACTGGGGCAGTGGTTTCTCCCAGCCCCATTTTCAAAGGAAAACTTCTGTCTGTTTTAAAAAAAATACTATGGCACTCCACTTCTGCTACCTGGAAAGAGCCAGGGATGAAGTAGAGAAGCTGCAGCACCAGCTGTTGCACCAGGGGCCTGGTCACCCTCTCACAAGCCCCACTTAGACAGTCTCTCCCAGCATTTTCTTCCCAGGGAGGGTTTGTTGATTTAAAAAAAAGAAAAGAAAAGAAAGGAAAAGAAAATGGTGCTCGGCTTCTGTGTCCTGGGAATCACTAGGGTCCAAGCCCAGCCAATATGGCACCAGCCATTGTACCAGGAGAACCCTGGCCACTAGCTCCCTAGCCTTCACTCAGTCAGCCACTTACATGCCCACTTGCTCACACATACACAAAATTTTCTATACACTCACTCACTCACACGGGGACTCTCATAGTCTGACAGGCTTGACTGCCATCTTCCTGATTCTCCCTTCTTTTATTTTTTCTAATCCCAGCTGCTATATCCCAGATTGAAAGATCAATTCTTCCTACCTGTCCCCATCTGCAGTTAGCATTCCTCCTGTCTTCATCAAAGTAGTCTCCTTTAAAGTTGAGCTCTGATGCTGTTACTTTCCTATTCTGGGTGAAAATAAAGAAGATCCCTTACCTAACTCTTACCCTAGTTGGGTAAGGTCCCTGCCATTTCCCCATTGATATCCCATAGGCAAGGAAACAGCATTGGCAAAATCAGCCTAAGACCACAGTTGGATGCCCTGACAAGTCTGTTTTCTGCTTTAGGTGACCCAGCTGAGAATTAGCCACACATAGGGAATTAGTGCAGTAGGTACCTCAGTGAGCCTACTTAAGTGATTTTAGAATCTAAGAACATTGGAGCAAGGTATTTTCAATTGTATTCAGCTATGTTAACCTCTACAATATCTTATTAAGGCAAACTTGGGAGTTTTCCTAAGTTAGAAGTTTCTTATAATTGATTTGTCTGTGCCTGTATAGCAGAATGTGTAAGTAGTCACAGGAACGTCTGCCAAAAAGGAGAAAACAGAAGCAGCTACAGGAATCACATGGCTTTAGAAGAACTGCCTGACAGACCACGAAAAATTTTAAATATTCCTAATCATGTGAAGAATAATGGTCACATTTTTCATTCACTTTAAAAGACTTGCATGTCTTTTATCCATTTCACTGTATTATGATATAGTCAAATGGCAGAATTTGTGTTTCTGATATAGTCTCTGATATTCACTATTTCCACGTATGCAATTATATGTTACATATAGAAAAATTTGGCACATTTGGGGTATAACTCAAGTCACATTTATTTATAACTCTACAATAGCATTTTTCAACCACAGTTCTGAGAAAATTAACCACCATTATCTTTTCAGTTATGATTCATAGCTACTACCTCTCTAGATACATGTGTTAATTTATCACAAAAAAATGGATGCCTAGGCTGGGTGCTGTAGTTCACACTTATAATCCCAGCACTTTGGGAAGTTGATGCTGGAGGACCTTTAGAGGCCAGGAATTCAAGATTAGCCTGGGCAGCATAGTGAGATCCTGTTTCTACAAACAAACAAAAAACCAAAACCTAGATGCATGTCTGTAATCTTAACTACTTGGGAGGCTGAGGCAGGAGGATAGCTTGAGCCTAGGAGGTTGAAGCTGCAGTGAGCTATGATCATGCCACTGCACTTCAGCCTGAGTGACAGAGCCAGGTCCTGACTCAAAAATAAAATAAATAAATAAAACATGCAACCCCTTCAGGTCCCCTCCCACTGTGGGAGCTTTTCTGTATTCTCAATAAATCTTACTTTCTAAAATAAATAAATTAATTAAATTAAAAAAAGATACTCAGAACATTAAGATAATTATCACATGGAAACTCAGTTGAGAAAATCTACTTTGAAATGAAATTCAATCCAATTTGAGCACCCATCCTCAAAAACAGAAGAAAAATTTGATGTCAACTCTGTTGACCTGTCTTTAGGTCTACACAGGGGCCTCTTTGAAGACGGTTTACCAGATGTGGTCGCTACCACTGCATCTTCTCTGCAGTCATGCAACATGGCTATCAAAGAATCTGATGCTGAGGCTGCATCTAAAGTAGTGTTTATTTTGTTTGGGTTTTGTTAATATTAGAAATACAACATGAGATGTACCCAACAAATGTTTAAGTGCACAATAAAATCTCGTTGACTGTAGGCACAATGTTGTACAGCAGACCTCTAGAACTTAACTGTCTTGTATGTCTTAAACTTTACATTCATTGAACAGCAACTTCCCTTTCTTCTTCCCTTCAGCCCCTGGCCACCAAAATGACTCTCCATTTCTGTGAATTTGGCTACTTTAAATATTTCATATAAGTTGAATCATGCAGTATCTATTCTTCATTAAAACATATGCCAAGAAAAAAGTGGGGAAAGAATTTGAACAGATATTGCTTCAAAGAAAATTTACAAATGGCCAACAGATATATATGAGAAGGTGTTCAACATCACTAATCACCAGGGAACTAAAAACCAAGAATACTATGATGCGTCACTTCACACTGTTAGAATAGCAGTTATAAAAAAATAGAAGTTTTGGCAAGAATGCGAGGAAATTGTAACTTCTGCACACTGTTAGTAGAATTATGAAGTATAGCTACTGTGAAAGTCAGTAAACTATGGAGATTCCTAAAAAAAAAAAAAAATTAAAAATTAAAGAAAGAACCACCATATAAGCTAGCAACCACACCTCTGGGCAGATGTTCAAAAGAACTAAAGCCAGATTTTTCTAAGAGATATTTGCACTCCTGTTCATTGCAGCATTATTCACAAGGCCGAGATACAGAAACAATCTAAATACCCAATGATGAATGGATGGATGAAGAAAATGTGATATATTCATACAATGGGATATTATTCAGATGTAAAAAAGAAGAAAACCTTGCCATGTGTGACAACATAGATCAACTTGGAGAATATTGTATGAAGTGAAATAAGTCAGTCACTGAAGTGGGTTTTGACTCCTGACCCTTCAGCCTTGGCCAGTGATCTATTCCAGCTTCTCAGTTGTCGCTTTCCATGTTCAGCTACAAGTGACCTCTTCTGTCTTTCAAGGCCGTAAACCTTGCAGATCGTTCACCACAGGAACACACCTGTTCATCTCTGTAAAGGTCCTGCCACTGCCTTAGAAGTGCTTCATTGCATGAACCTTTGATCCACAAATAATCCGAAGTCTTTATACCTTTCAGTTCCACAGGATTCGGTTCTAAAGGGGAGTCGAGTTTCTTTTTCCCATTCACCACAAAGTCTTATTGCCCTCCTCATCTCCAACAACTTGGCGGTTTTATTCCCTCCATGAATCTGAATTCTAAAATCAGAAAGGCCTGTGTAGGAGTTGTTTTCAGAAAGACTCACTAGGTATTCGGAGTTTATCCCTTCTGACTCTGAATCATAAAAAACGATTTCCTCCCATGGTGGGATATCAGAGCACTTCAACTCAAGTAAAAGCATCCTAAGGGGTAGGTTCTCTATTCTATGCCTTATGTGGTTTTGCACACAGCAGAAATGCCCGAACATTTTATGTTGAACAAATACATAAGAAACTGTAAAATACTTGGTGATATTTGACATAGAGTTCAGAGTTGAACTGTTCCTTTAATCCACCATGCTGGCCCAGGGCACTAGGGATTACACACTGAAAGCAGCTTGCGTTTTACTTTAATTCAGAAAGCTGCCCGATCCCTCCGATTCTGTCTTCATCAGTGAACTCCAAACACACGGCTCATTATTTAATCTTTGTTTTCATGCCTTTCTTTATTTTTTAGCTCCATTTTGCATGCTATTATTTAAGACAGTTTAGAAAACATTGCTGGTATCCTAGGTTTCCTTAGTTAAGTATCCTTTCTGCTTTGACTAGTTCTTGGGATGATTTCTTTCTGGCATTCTCTTCTAGACAGTTTTGTCTCCAGATTTACTCTCAACCTTTTGAAGTGTTAAGACTCAATCATAGGGACCCTGCTTATTCATCCCTGTGTAGCCAGTCTTCCGCTGAATGCCTGTCGAAAATATGTTCAATTTTCTTGCATTTAATGGTAATAAAAGTTTTTCCAGTCTCCAACAGCTGTGATTTAAATGTTTAGCTTTAACTACTTTTTAATTAACTAACTAATTACTTTAGAGTTGGAGTCTCACTGTCGCCCAGGCTTGAGTGCAGTGGCACGCTAACAGCAAACCACATCCTTGACTTGCCGTTCTCAGAGGATCCTTTCACTTCAGCCTTCCAAGTAACTGGAACATAGGCATGCGCCACCACACTCGGCTAAACTTTTGAGTTATTGTAGAGATGAGGTCTCACCATGTTGCCCTGTCTGGTCTCGTACTTCGGAGTTCAGGCAATCCTCTCACCTCTCCACCCCTAAAGTATTGGGATTACAGGCATGAGCCACCACACCCAGCCTACTTTCTACTTTTTAAATAACTTGTTCAACCTAACATTAGGTTAAATAATTTGAAAAATTTTCCTGGTCCAAAGAAGTGCAGAACATTTTCAGTCTGGCAATGTGAACAGTGAAGTTGCCCTAAGATACCATACAGCAGCAGAAGCCCACTGGCCCCCATCCATCCTGTTCTAAGCAGCTCTGGTCAAGAGAAGGCCTACTGGCAGAATCAGAGCCAATTTTATCTTCTCCCCATGTTTCAGTCTCCAGATATTTCACCTGATTTCCCTGGATACTGATCTTCAGTTTCTACTCATGGTAAATTGGTCTGCTTGCTCTGCCATCACACAATATCACAGACTGGGTGGCTTACACTACAGACATTTATTTTCTCACAGCTCTGGAGGCTGAAAGTCCGTGATCAAGGTGCTAGCTGGTTCAGTTTCTGGTGAGGGCCTTCTTCCAGGCCTTCTCTCTGTGTCATGGCAAAAAGAGAGATCTCTGGTGTCCCTTTATCTTTTATGGGACACCATTTTCATGGGATCAGGGCTCTGTTCTCATGACTTCCTTTAACGATAATCATTTCCTTAAATATCCTATCTCCATTTTAGTCTCATGAGGAATTAAAGGCTTCTTTATATGAATTTTTGAGGGACACCATTCTGTCCAAAGCACTTGGTTGCTTCTCTGTCACATTCTCTACTCAACTAGTGAAACTTTTCAGTGAATTTCACAATAGGTGCTGCTCTCCAGTCTTCCATTTTGACAAAGCAAATTAATTTGAACCTTTTTTCAGTCATGTTTCTCTAGTTCCCAACCTTGGATAACCAGACTTTGATTTTTTTCAGTCCTATATTGAGCATGATAGCTAAGGGAAGATAAATAGATCACTCACAGGGACGAAAAAAGGCGGAATCACATTGTGCAACATGGCTTATATCATGACTCTGGCACTGTTTGCCAAGCAGAAGGCAGAGAAACTAAACGATTTTGTTTCATTTCTTATTAAGTTGAGGATAGGTATGAAGGAGAAGAAATGTTTCTGAGTACATTTGAGTTTAGGAAAATGCTGTGTGTTTAATGGAGACAATTATTATTAATGTGGTTTTGAGTCAAGATACCCAATAGTGAGGAGCTATCTTTAAAGAGAGGCAACTAATACACAGAGAAAAAAAGGGCATCTGAGAAAAGACAACATAGTTGCAGTGTAGACATTAGGTTTGGTAAAGGCCAAATTAGAAAGAAAGTACATATTTAATTCACCAAATTGAAAAAAAATTATTTCATGAGCTATCACTTGCTATGAAATTGTAGGAGATGATTCATCTACAATGATATTTTGTTTCAATCCTCATCATGTATAAATCTGAAATTATTTTTTGTGTGTTGGCAACTTGACTGGACAAATGTTATGTTCCAGAGTAATGGTTTGTGTATTAAAATTACAGTGTTTGAGATTATTACTGCTAAGGACCCAGAATGGTGAAATATGCTTAACATGAATTTAAAAGATTATGAAATATTTCATACATATAAAATAATAAATAAAATGATATCACAGTTTGCAGAAAAATAAAAAATGAATGTCTGAAAAGTAAAAGTTATTCTTAATGGAAGTAGATTTGACAATTAAAAACTGCATATATTTAAAATATACAATTTAATAATTTGACGAACATATATATTAAAATAATCACCACAATAAAACTAATTAATATATACATCATAAAATTACTTAATTTTTGGTGAGAAAACTTGACATCTACCCTCTTAGTAAATGGCAAGTATATAACAAAGTATTGTTAACCATCAATGCATTATTGTAAATTAGATTTTCAGAACTTAATCATTTTGCATAATTGAAACTTTGAACCCTTTGACCAACAACACCTCAATTATCTCTCTGTAGTTCCTGATTTTTAAAGGCTAATAGTCCAGATCTGTGTGTGTCTTTGTGTCCATCCATTTCTCAGGGAGACTTAGGTGTCTCTATGTCCTGGCTGTTGTGAATAATGCTGAAAGAGACCGAATGCAGACATCTCTTTGAGATTTTTATTTTATTTCTTTTGGATCTATAACCCAGAAATGGAGTTTTTGATCATAAGACAGTTGTATTTTTAATTCTTTGGGAAAATGTCATGCTGTTTTTCATATTTACTATGCCAATTTACATTCCCATCAAAAGTACACAAGAGTTCTCTTTTTCCACACCCTTGCCAACACTTACCTTTTATCTTTCTGATAACAGTCATTGTTTTGTGAGGTAATGGCTTAATGTGATTTTGATTTGCATTTCCCTTATGATTTGAGAAGTTGAGGATTGTATCATATCCTTTTTGGCCATTTATTTGTCTTCTTTTGAGAAATCTCTGTTAGGTTCTTTGCCCACTTAACAATCAGGTTATGATTACTATTATTATTATTAGTAGTAGTTGTATTTTGCTCTTGAGTTGTATCAGTTCCTTATACATTTTAGATATTGACCTCCTCTCTGGTAGACAGTTTATTTTCTCCCATCCTGTAGGTTGTCTTTTCATTGTTTTGATTGTTTCCTTTGCTGTGCAGAAGCTTTTAGTTCTGATGTAATTCTGTTTGTCTGGCTTTGCTTTTGTTTCCTGTGTTTTGGGGGTTAACATCCAAAATATCATTGCTTGGATCAATGTCAAAAGCTTTTTTTCCCAATATTTTCTTCTAGTAGTTTTATGGTTTCAGATTTTACATTTAAGTTCTTAATCCAGTTTGAGATGATTTTTGTAAATACTTTGAGATAAGGGTCCAATTTCATTCTTCAGCACACGAGTATGCATTTTCCCAGCACAATTTATTGAAGAAACTATGCTCTTCTCATTTTGTGTTCTTGGCACCCTTGATGAAGAATAGTTGAATACAGATGTGTGGATTTATTTCCAGGCACTATATTCTGTTGGTCTGTATACTTATTGTTATGCAATACTATACTGTTTTGATTACTGTAGCTTTTTAAATACGTATTGATATCAGAAAGTGTGATGTCCCTTGCTTTGTTGTTATTGTTCAAGAGTGCTTTGGTTTTTGGGGGGTCTTTTGTGGTTCCCAAAATTTTAGGATTTTTTTTTTTCTGTTTCTATAAAGATTGCCATTGGTATATTGTTGGAGATTGCATTGAATCTGTAGATCACTTTTGGTAGTATGAACTTTTGAACAATATTAATTAATCCAATCAGTGAACACAAGAGAGTTTTCCATTTATCTATTACTTTTTTAAAAAAAATTTTATTTTAAAGATGTGAAATACAATTTAGGGTTACATATAAAAATGTTCTTTATGCAGGTACCCTTGTTGATAAGGTGTGCCCTCCTCCCCCAGCAGATTCCCACTACTGCCAATCCCTCCCCCCACCCCAGAAGTTTCCCACTACTGCCAATCCTTTCCTTATAATATTGCAATAATTGTTCAAGGTCCGCTTATGAGTGAGAATATGTTATACTGAGTTCTTTGTTTCTGTGATAGATCACTCAGTATTATAGACTCAAAATCAATCCAAGTTGCTGTGAAGTTCATAATTTTGTCCTTCTCTTTGGCTGCATAATATTCCAACATGTATATGTACCACATTTTTGTATCCAGTCCTCTTTTAATGGGCAGCACAGTTGGTTCCACGTTTTTGCTATTGTGAACATTTCTGCAATAAATATGTGTATAAAGGTATCTTTTTCAAGAGTGATTTGAGTTTCTCTGGTTATATGCCCAGAATGGGGATTACAAGTTTTATAGAAGGTCAATTTTTAGATCTTTTAGGAATTGCCACACTATTTTCCACAGAGGTTGTACTAGTTTACACTCCCACCAACAGTGTAGAAGTGTCCCCTTTTCCCCACATTCTTTCCAGCATCTGTTGTTTTTTGAGTTATTGATGATGGCCAACCTGACTGGAGTTAGGTGGTATCACAGTATGGTTTTAATTTGCATTTCTTTCGTGACTAATGAGGCTGAGCATTTTTTCATGTATCTGTTGGCAGCTCATATGTCTTTTGAGAATTGTCTGTTCCTATCTTTTGCCCACTTTGTAATGGGGCTGTTTTTTTCTTCTTTTCAGCACATTTGAATTCCTTATGGATCCTAGATATTAGGCCTTTATCAGACATACAGTTGG
Source organism: Carlito syrichta (assembly GCF_000164805.1). Lineage (NCBI taxonomy): Eukaryota > Metazoa > Chordata > Mammalia > Primates > Tarsiidae > Carlito > Carlito syrichta. The sequence goes on from NW_007259262.1 coordinate 765,268, forward strand.
CAAATATTTTTTCCTAATCTGTGGGCTTTCTCCCTGCTTTCTTGATGGTTTATTTAGCTTTGCAGAAGTTTGTCAGTTTGATGAGGTCCCAGTTGTCTATCTTATCTCTTATGGCATGGGCACTTGGGGTTTTGATCAGAAATTGGTTGCCAGTTCCAATTTCCATAAGGGTGTCTCATATGTTTTCTAAGGTTCTTATAGTTTGAGGTTTTACATTTAGATATTTGATCCATTTAGAGTTTTTTTGTGTGTGTATGGTGATAGGCAAGGGTCTTGTTTTAATCTTCTGTATGTGGTCAATCAGTCTTCCCAGCACCATTTACTGAATAGGTTCTTCTCACCTCAGTGGTTGGTGGTGGAGGCTTTGGCAAAGATGAGTTGATTGAGAAATTGAGGTTTTGCTTCTGGAATCTCTATCCTGTTCCATTGGTCTCTTTGCTTCTGGACTCTCTATCCTGTTCCATTGGTCTCTATGCCTGTTCTTGTACCAATACCAGGCTGTTTTAATTATTGTGTGATATCACTTGTTTTCTTTTCTTTCTTTTTTTTTGCTGAAGATTGTTTTGGCTATTCAAGGTCATTTATATTTCCATATGAATTTTTACAATTGTCGTTTCTAGATCTAAGAAGAATGCTGCTGGTAACCTAATGGGTATTGCATTAAATCTGTAGATTACCTTGGTTAGATTGGACATCTTAACATTGTTGATTCTTCCAATCCATGAGCATGGAATATTTTTCCATTTGTTTGTGTCATCTTTGATTGCTTTGAGCAGTGTTTTGTAGTTTTCATTGTAAACGTCTTTTATGTCTCTGGTTAGAAAGATGCCAAAGTATTTTATTTTTGTGTGTGGCTACTGTAAATTGGATTGTGCCTTTTTATTTGGGTTTCTGTTTGTTTATAATTGGTGTATAGAAATGTGTCTGTCTTTTGCAAATTTATTTTATACCCTGAGACTTTGCCAAAGTCTTTTATCAGTGCAAGGAGGTTTTTTGACAGATTCTCTTGGGTTTTCAAGGTATAGAATCATGTCATCTGCAAAGAGGGATAACTTGACTTCCTCCTTTCCTTTTTGGAAATGCCTGATCTCATTCTCTTGTCTGATTGCTCTAGCTAGGACTTCCTAAACTATGTTGAAAAGGAGGGTTGAGAGTGAGCATCCTTGTCTTGTTCTGGTTTTCAAGAGAAATGATTCCAATTTTTTCTGCTTAGCAGTATGTTTGTTGTGAGTTTCTAGTAGATGGCTCTTACTATTTTGAGATATGTTCCATCTATGCCTAGATGTTCGAGAGTTTTTATCAAGAAGAGGTGCTGGATTTTATTGAAAGTTTTTTCCATGTCTAATGATATAATCATGTGTTTTTTGTTTTTACATGTGTCAATGTATTTAATTACATTGATGGTCTTGCGATTGTTGAACCAGTCCTGCATCCTGGGGATGAAGCCTACTTGATCATGGTGGATGATTTTTAGATGTGTTGTTAGGTTTTGTTTGCTAGAATCTTGTTGAGAATTTTAGCATCTATGTTCATCAAGGATATTGGCCTGTAGTTATCTTTCTTTGTTGGATCTATACCCAGTTTGGCTATCAATGTGATGTTAGCTTCATAAAATGATTTGGGGAGAGTTCCATCTTTCTTGATTGCCTGGAATAACTTTAGTAGGATTGGTATCAGTTTCTCCTTGTATGTTTTGTAGAATTCTGCTGGAAAGCCATCTGGTCCAGGGATGTTTTGTTTTTGTTTTTATAGGTAGTTTTCTTATGACTAGTCAATTTCCTGGAATTTTATTCGTCTATTCAGGATCTCGATTTCATCTTGTTTCAACCTGGTATGTTGTGTGAAGTCAGAAAATCCTCCATTCTATTTAGGTATTCAAGTTTGTTTCCATACAAATATGCATAGTAATCTCTGACAATCTTTTGTATTTCTTTGGGGTCAGTTGTAACTTGATCTTTTGCATTTTTGATTGTGTTTATTTGGGCTTTTTCTCTCTTTTTCTTGGTCATTCTAGCTAGGGGTCCATCAGTCTTGTTTATTCTTTCAAAGAACCAGCTTTTGTTTCACTGATTTTTATTGTATTATATTTCTGGTTTCTATGTCCTGAATTTGGACTTTTATTTTGGTGATCTGGATTCTTCTACTGAAGTTGGAGTTTTTGTAGTTTTGCTTTTCCAGCTTCCTTAGGTTTTGGTTAGGCTGTTAACTTGTGCTCTTTCCATTTTTTTCATGTGTGTTCATAGAGATATGAATTTCCCTCCTAGTAATGCTTTCATGGCATCCCAGATGGTTCTTCATTTTCAATTGTTTCCAGTTATCCTTTAATTTCTGTTTTGATTTCCATGTTGACCCAGGAGTTGTTTAGCATCATGCTATTTAGTATCCAAGTCTTTGTAGGTTTTGTGGAAACTTTATTGGTGTTGATATTTATTTTTATTCCATTATGGTCTGAGAAGGTGCCTGGCAGTATTTCAATCCTATGGAATTTGTTTAACCTTGATTTATGGTCAAGGATGTGGTCTATCTTAGAGTGCATTCGATGTGGTAATAAGCAGAATGTATATTCCATGATTGTTGGATGCAGTGTTCTGTAGGTATCAATTCAGACCATTTGTCAAGTGTCATATTGAGGTTCTGGATCTCCTTGTTGATTTTTTGTCTTGATTATCTGCCTAGGGTTGTGAGTAGGGTATTTAATCCCCCAGCTATGATAATGTCAGAGTCAATATCTTTTTTTAGTTTACGTAGAAAATGCTATTTGAAAGTTGGTGCCCCTATGTTGGGTGCATGTATGTTTAGGATGGATATTTCTTGTTGATATTTGAACATTTTATCATTATGTAGTGACCTTCTCTATCTTTTTAAATTTTTGATAGCTTAAAGGGTATTTTGTCTGATATTAAGATTGCAACTCTTGCTTTCTTTTGTGTTTCATTCACCAGAAAATTTGTTATCCATCCTCTTACTTTGAATCTGTGAGAGTCCTTTCTGGTGAGGTGAGTCTCCTGGAGAAAATATATTGTTGCATCTTGATATTTTATCCAATTTACCATTCTATGTCTTTTTAGTGGTGCATGTAGTCCATTCACGTTCAGGCTAACTCTTGAGATGTGAGAGTTTATCCCTGTCATGAGGTTCTTATAGAGTTTGTTGGTTTTGCTGCTGTTTGCTTCTTTATTTGTTTGTGGTCTTTCTTTTGATTTTTGGGTTGATTCATGTGTTTTCTATCTTTTTCCTGCATTCTTGGGAAGGGCATTATCATTCTTTTTTTCCTTTCTTCTGTATTTAATACTTTCTTATGTGTTTCTTGCAGAGCTGGTCTGGAAGCAGTATAAACTCTTGGGGATTGAATGTCTGGGAAGGATTTTAATTCTTCATCACTGATGAAGCTTAGCTTAGCTGAGTAGGTAATTCTTGGTTGAAATTGTTTATCTT
>NW_007259262.1:768722-769462 GCF_000164805.1 Carlito syrichta
TTTGGTTAGTTCCATATTTTTGTCCTCAAGTCTGAGATTCTTTATTCTGCTTGGTTAATTCTGCTTTCCATGCTTATCAGTTTGTTATTTATTTAATTTACTGTATTGTTTATTGCTGTTGTCTCAGTTATCAACTCCTTCAGTCTTTCATCTTGCCTCTCCTCATTTCTGTTTATTCTCTCTATTAATATCTTGATATCTGGGTTTGTGGTTTGGAACCAGTCATTCTGGGGGCTCTCCATTATTTGCATTCTGAAGTCTATATTCTCAGTGGTTGACCTCCCAGGAGTCTATGCGAGACCCATATTCTTCCTCTGGTTTTTCTTCATTGCTCAATCTCTTATTCTTCTTTATGTAGATCCTCTGGCTTTGTTCATTTCTGAAGCTGGACTGGGGGTGAGGACTGTATTTTTTACAGATTTTAGATTTAATTGAGGGGGGAGCTGTGATTCAGAAAATATGTGCAGATCCCAGTATCTGCTGACAGATGTGTGGGCCCCCTGGAACCCACTTCCCACCACTTTATAATCTATCCATACATTGAGGGTATATGTTTGTCCCCTGTAAGCAAAATGAGGTAAGAAAAAGGAAAATAATGGAAAAAGGAAGGAGGAAAATAAGAGGAGGTGAAGAGAAGAAGAAGAAGAAGAAGAAGAAGAAGAAGAAGAACAGACCACGTACCAACTAACAAATGAACAGAGAAATAAACAAAGGCAGAAAAGATTTAAAAGCAAAAACAT
>NW_007259262.1:769482-897259 GCF_000164805.1 Carlito syrichta
GGGATTGAATGTCTGGGAAGGATTTTAATTCTTCATCACTGATGAAGCTTAGCTTAGCTGAGTAGGTAATTCTTGGTTGAAATTGTTTATCTTTGAGAACTTTGAAGAGTGGGCTCCAAGCTCTCTTAGCCTGAAGTGTTTCCGTAGATAAGTCTGTTGCTATTCTAGCTGATCTTCCTCAGTAGGTAGTCTGACCTTTCTCTCTTGCTGCCTTTAGGATTTTTTTCTTTTATACGTACTTTGTGTAGGCCAATTACTATGAGTCTAAGAGTTGGTTTTATCATTTGTTGTCTTGCAAGTGTTCCATGAATCTCTTGTGTTTGAATGGTCATATCACTGATGAGATGAGAGAAATTTTCTTGAATAATTTTATGGAATGTTTGTTCCAGAATCATCTCTGTCTCTCTATCTGCCTCAGGGATTAAAATTAATCTTAAGTTTGGCCTCTTGAAATAATCACTCATCTCTTGGAGATTTTGTTCTGTCTTTTAGAGCTTATTTTCTATGTTTTTAACAGTTTTGATTAGTTCCATATTTTTGTCCTCAAGTTCTGAGATTCTTTATTCTGCTTGGTTAATTCTGCTTTCCATGCTTATCAGTTTGTTATTTATTTAATTTACTGTATTGTTTATTGCTGTTGTCTCAGTTATCAACTCCTTCAGTCTTTCATCTTGCCTCTCCTCATTTCTGTTTATTCTCTCTATTAATATCTTGATATCTGGGTTTGTGGTTTGGAACCAGTCATTCTGGGGGCTCTCCATTATTTGCATTCTGAAGTCTATATTCTCAGTGGTTGACCTCCCAGGAGTCTATGCGAGACCCATATTCTTCCTCTGGTTTTTCTTCATTTATGCAGAATTTCCTTCCTATTTTATTTTACCTCTCCTTTAATTCTGTTGTTCAGTAAATAGGAGTGGAGGGTAGCTTTTACTTCTATTTGCTCAATCTCTTATTCTTCTTTATGTAGATCCTCTGGCTTTGTTCATTTCTGAAGCTGGACTGGGGGTGAGGACTGTATTTTTTACAGATTTTAGATTTAATTGAGGGGGGAGCTGTGATTCAGAAAATATGTGCAGATCCCAGTATCTGCTGACAGATGTGTGGGCCCCCTGGAACCCACTTCCCACCACTTTATAATCTATCCATACATTGAGGGTATATGTTTGTCCCCTGTAAGCAAAATGAGGTAAGAAAAAGGAAAATAATGGAAAAAGGAAAGAGGAAAATAAGAGGAGGTGAAGAGAAGAAGAAGAAGAAGAAGAAGAAGAAGAAGAAGAAGAAGAAGAACAGACCACGTACCAACTAACAAATGAACAGAGAAATAAACAAAGGCAGAAAAGATTTAAAAGCAAAAACATACAGACAAGCATGCAAACACACAAACCAACAGAAACTCCCCTATTGATGCACTTTTCTAAAAAATATCCATACACACTCAGAATTTTTTTTAAAAAGCATTGAAATAACAGAAACAAAGCAAGTATGAAAACATAATCAAAAACAGAAAGAGAAAAGAGGGTAAAAAAACTGAAACAAAAAATGAACAAAAGCAAAACAAACAAACAAACAAACCTACTCTGATGCTGTTCCTGTAATTTCAACTTCCTTTTAGCTCTGGTCTCCAACCCCTCCCCCTGCTCTCAGTGCAGGCTTATAGGGTTGCTCTCAGCATGGAACAGATGCCCCATAGACTACTGTGGGAGAAGGGTGGATCAGACCTGGACTCATTTAGCTTGCTGCCACTTCTGTTGAGTCTCCCACTCAGATCTGACATGTCTGTGCCTATTCCAGCATGGGGGAGGAACATCTGTTTCTATAAATTTGATGAGAAAATAACCTCTAGGTCCCAGGTTGGAGACTGCCTGGAGCCGGGCAGGAGACAATGTAGGTCTCTGCCTGGTTCTAAGACAGAGAAAATGGCTTAGGTCAGCACTTCCTTACCAGTGGTGGGGTTCCTTTCCATCTTCCAATGACCTGTTTTCCTCATGGATCCTGGGGCTTATGGTGAGGATCAGCCGTTTTTTGCTGCCTCTTCTCAGGAGAGCCCCAAGAACAGCAGATAATCCTGAACACCAGGGGCTCCGATCTTAGGGTGGTGGGGGATTGCAGACACCTCCGTAGAAGAGCTCTGGGTGCATGAACTCAAGTCTCCTCTCAGATGGACTTTCATTCACCTGCTGGCACACACCCGCTTACTCAGAGGGACACTCACTTTTGCATAGACTCTCACTGCCTGTTCCATCACCATCTTCCCAGAAATCCCACTTATTTATTTCTTTAATTTTCATCAATGCTCATGAATCCTTTAAATCACACTTAATGTTATAAGGTTTCAAGCGCAAGACTTGCACTCTCTTTGAAACATTTCAATAGAAAAGATTACTTCCAATTACAAACACTAAGCTGGCAGCCCCTGATTGCACTTAGAAATGACCAATTTAGACATGTCATAGCCTGGGCCAGGCTCACCCTATAATCCCAGCACTTTGGGAGGCTGAGGTGAATGGACTGTCTGAGCACATGGGTTTGAGACCAGCCTGGGCAACTTGGTGAAACCTCATCTCTACAATAAATAAAAAATTAGTTGGGCATGATAGTACACACTTGTAGTTCTGGCTACTTGGAAGGCTGAGGCAGAAGGATCACTGGAACCTAGCAGGCTGACACTAGGGTGGCTGTGAGTATGCCACTGCACTCCAGTCTAGGTGACAGAATGAGATCCCAAAACTCAAAAAAATTAAAGTGTCATAGCCTGTCTCCTATTTGGTCCTTTAGATAGTTGTGTGTTATCCCAGGTTATAGTAGGTAAATGTAAGATTTGTATTCGATTTACTAATTCTGTCACTGTGCATTTTCTCCAGTGAATTTGGCTTCAATAGGCTTGATGATGTGTGTCTTGTTTGGAGTTATGTTTTTACAGCAATGCCCAAGTACCTGCTATCAAGTTAAGAAGTATGTCTTTACAAATTCTTAAGAAGTCACCACAATAGTAGTGTTTTATTATTTGACAAATCTGATTTGTTGTTTCTCGTTTCATGCCTTTTGGTCTCTTTTAGTTTTCAAAGCATTATACATAGCTGCTTTATAATTGTGTACCTGGTAAGTCTTATACTTTAATTTGATATGAGACTGTGAATCTTTTTCTACCCTGTCTCTGCTGGTTTTGACACAAGGTGTTGCCGGAGTTTTTAACTCCACTGTCAGCTTAAACCAGCAACCTTGGGTTCTTATCCCATGGCCAAGAAGATTAAGGAATGTGGATACCAAAAGGATGAGTGAAAGGAGTTTTTTAGCAGCAATGCTCTTTAGAAAAAGAGCAGGGGGCTGGAATGTGTAAACTCCATGCTAGAAGTTGTGTGTGTGTGTGTGTGTGTGTGCTTATCTTATCTTATCGTTTCTCTCATTTACATCTCATCCACCCCTTCCTTCCTGATACCCAGTTCTTATTGTGCATGAGAGTCCTTGACCAAAGTTACTCCCTCTTGAATATTATCCATAAGTACCACAGAAAAACCCACTCAGGGGAGTAAAACCTCAATAGCTAATGCTATGTTAATGATATTATAATAAGCCAAGGTCAAGTTAGGACATTTAGTTAAGCTACTGCACCTGCGTTCAAGAGCAAACAGTTCCTTTTAGCTGTACATCCTGGTTTGACAAGATATTCTTAACCACACTAAAAACATTTTCAGCCAAAAATTATATAATGGAGGTGGTGCAAGGGGCTTTCCTGCAGGTGTTAAGTCTCCTCAAGACCCTCCCTCTCTGCCTAACCAGCTTCTGATTATCTCCTCTCATTCCTCCCTCTGGAATGGTGTCTCTGACTGCCATTAGGGGTTGGGGCAATGACTGCTCTGGCTTCTTTAAGCTGTGAGTTGGCATTGTATATGCGGCAGTCAGGGATCCTCCAGAGGGCAGGCTCATGGGCCTCAGAAGAAAGGTTCTGGCATGTGGTACTCCGTCTGCATTACCATTTGGAGTTTGATGGATTCTAGGTGAGAAGAATCAAATTTTACAAGAAAGTTTAATATACAGGGTCCAGAAAGCAATGTTAGAAGGATTGTTATTAGGGGCCCTAAAAAAGATAATAGCTATGTTATTGAAGGAAAGAGTGTTAATTTGGACCACCATGAATTAGTGACTTGCTGTGTGAGTTCTGCTGATCGCTCTTGAAGTCTACGAGCTGCATCCTGAACTATGGTTGATTCGTTAACAAACAAGCAATAATCTTCTTAAAGGTATAGACATGCTCTCCCTTCCTTGGCAGTTAATAGTTCAAATGCTTTTCTGTTTTGAAGTACCACTCTTGCTAATGAGCTTATATGTCTTTAGAGACTGGTTATGGATGTATATATATCTTCTATGGTGTTAGGACAGCAGATATTTGTTGCTGTCATCCCCTGTGCTGATGGCAATTGAGATGCTTATTCCTGCTAACAGGGGTATGAGTTGAATTTCTCTTACATGCCATGGCACCACTGTCAAAAGTCTCTACACCATTTATTGGCTGGATATGGCTTAAATCTGAGCCAAAGTGGGGAAAGGTATGCATAGACTAATCAAGTCACAATATTGGGTAGAATAAGAGTCAGCTCTCCAAATGTCATTGCTATAATGCTGGATGTGTGAAATAAAGGTTGAAATGTTTCTTTCGAGAAGCACAGTGGATCCCTATAATATGATGTGACACAGGCACTCCTTGGCTGATGGGTTTAGCATCTGGTTCTGCTGTAAATAAGGTGACTTCCTGATAAAGGTGACATGTTTTATATCTCAAAGATCTTTGAAGACTTGTAACCACCCCAGAATTCAAAGCATCTTTTATAGATTAGTGTCATGTGACATTTTCAATATCTCAAAAGTCTCTGAAGAATTGAAACCATCCCAGAATTCAGAGAACAATCTTTTATAAGCTAATGTCGTGTTTGACCTAAAGTTCTTTACATTGAAAAACTATTCACTATTCTGGACTTGTATTAGCCATGCCAAACACTTTCTTTCCTGTCCTATCTGTGGAGAAATAGATCTTACTTTACAAGTTAGGAACAAAACAATTCAGGAAGATATTAATGCACTTAAATCCAACAAATATTTACTGAGTAATTTCTGGCTCTAAAACATGTTGTTTTTGCACATGGCAATGATGCCCATACTCCGTTTGTTTTGCATTAAAATGAATGTATATTGCGCTTGTTTATTCAATAGGTTTTTTATTGTTTTTGTTTTGTTTTGTTTTGTATTTCTGCTTGTAGGTTTTTAACCTTTCAACCTATATTTAAACAAGCTTAGAAAATACTTTTTTTTCCTCACATATATCCTCAACAGAGTACTCTTCCTCTGATAAAAATGCAGCAATCTTAGTTCACAAAAAGACAGCATTTCTGAGGCAGACAGATTGCTGGAGCCTAGCAGGACGATGCAAGGGTGGCTGTGATTGTGCCACTGCACTCCAGCCTTGGCGACAGAGTGAGACTCCAACTCAAAAAAAAAAAAAAAAAAGTAGCATTTGTGATAGGCTATGAAGTCAGAGATGTTTCACTAATTGCAGAGGTTGGAACAGGGCTTATTGTACAGTTGGGAGACAAATGAAGTCACTGTGAGAAAGTCAATAAATTCTATGTGTCTCTGCACATGGAACCTCAGAGGTGTGGTCACCAACCAAATATCTTCCCTTACTCATCTCTTGTCAAAGCTTTGGCTTTCTTGTATGTTCACTCCAGGCTTAATACAATAGTCTTTTATATCAATATCAATACTTTTTCTTTCTAAAGATAACCTGTTTTTTTTTTTCTTCATGAAGTGTATTTTTTTTTTATGTTATTAATACAAGAATCATTGCTGCCATTTTCTCTGCTACTTAGCCTAGGCCTGCCTGCTTACTTTGGGAAGAGAAAGGAAGTATGAGATTTTATTTAGTACTGTTCAGTTTCAGCATCACTAATAGTAGAGTTTTTAAACCTTCAGAAATAAAATGTGCAAACAACAAACATTTTTTTGTCTTGTTGTCAGTAGGAGGTTATAAATTTTATTTCTGAATATTTCTGAGCATTCTTCAGTTTGTTTTTTAAAACAAGAAATAAGTAAAGAACCCCTTCAAGCATTTAAAGGCTAACAAATTAAATAGACTACTTGAAATTTTGACTAAGAGGCTCTGGAAAGCATAAAAACAATATGTAGAATGCAGAAATAAATTAAACATTTTATATTCCTAGGATATCTTCCATAATGTAAAAGTAAGTAATTCTTTCACTTTTTTCCAAGTTAATTTATATTACATAGATCTATAGAAAAAAAAAAGTTGAAACACTGATTAAGATTTTAAAAGCCCAAAATAATAGCATATTTTATCAGCCCAGAGTCACCCTGCTATGGTTTTAAACAGATTATTCTTACTTTGCTTTGACTTGCATGAGATTTACATTGGCATTTGAAGTTTGGTAAATAAACTAGCGTCACAAATAAGATAATTTGTAACAAATTGAATTTTAAAATGTCAGATCCATTATAAGATTAAATACTATCTTGAGAAAATATGAAATAGATTCTTACAGCACAAATGGGAGTAACAAATATAAATTACTAATATGAATTTTTCACCTCTCTTGAGCAAGGTGTTGAAGTAGGTTCTTTACAGAGATTACCTACTTTAATCCATTTTACAAGTTGATGAGGCAGGAACAATTCCTATATAGTTTAATTAGACATATTCATTTTCTTAGGAAACATATCCTCTTTTATACAGAGACAAATTTCAAGGAGTTAATAATACAGTAAGTTACCAATGGTGTGATAGCAAATAAGGCCCTCTCCCCTTGAGCATATCAGAGGATAATACATTTCAATGCAATAATGACCTTTGGGCTTTTATGGGGGATGATTAGGGTATTGGAATACAGAGTGGCAACTAATTATAATAATAAATTCATGGTTTGATTTTGGTGTCTGTGAAGGAAAAGAAAAGAGAGAACTTGCACAGAAAAGATCCTAATGGAAAGAAGCAGGGCCATGAAACAGGCAATTTCATTAAACTTCTGCCGTGTGGTGTGTAACACAACACCTCAAGCCACACTTTCTAGTATCTACAGTAAGCAGTGCACTTTTTATTAAAGAATGGTGGAATCACATCCATCTGGTGGTTTGAATATCAACAGTTGAAATTTATGGCAGGGATATCCAGTCTTTTGGCTTCCTGGGGCCACATTGAGTAAACTTTTGGCATCCCTGGGCCACATTGAGTAAAGAAAAATTGTCTTGGGCTATACATAAATTATATAATAATTAGTGTATATACATAATAAGATTTCTCTTATTTTTTATTATAAAGTTTAGAAAAATGATAGCTAGTGGAAAATATTACTTTGTTTTTGTACAACTAATCTCTCAATGTCTGGCTCAATGGAAGTGATCACAATTTTTTTTTTTTTTTTTTTTTTGAGTTGGAGTCTCACTCTGTCACCCAGACTGGAGTGCAGTGGCCACTCCCGGCCACTGCAACCTCGACCTGCTGGGCTCCGGCAATCCTTCCGCCTCAGCCTTCCAAGTAGCCGGAATTACAGGTATGCGCTACCACACCCGGCTGATTTTTTTATTTATTGTAGAGATGAGGTCTCACTGCCCAGGCGGGTCTTGAACCCACGGGCTTAGGCAATTCACTCACCTCAGCCTCCCAAAGGCGCGGGATTACAGGCTGAGCCACCGAGCCCAGCGTAATCACAATTCTTAAGTGAATTCACAAGATACTCATCAGAAATGTTTGTTCAAATTTTACTCTTTGTGTGCTTCCTAATTGAAAATGTTCACAAATGTATGTGCTGCCAAAATGCAGTGTCGTGAATAAGATGTGATTGTGAACCTTAAAAACCTAACTATTTATGAGGGCACAAAGAAAATAAAGATTTTATAAGGCTGCATTACTAACTGGCCTGGGCAATATGTGGCCTGTTGTCAGTGGATTGGACATGCTTGATTTAGGAAATTCTTATTCAAGTCAGATCACGTTTATTCTCCAAGGTACATTGCTATTGATCATCCCAATCTAGATGAGAAAACTGATTCTTTGAGAGTTTTCCTCACTTGCTCAGAGTTACTGAGTGGAGATTATAATGAAAACCCGGTGACCCTTGTGATGGCAATCTTTGTTATTGGGTGATGCTGCTATTGTGAGTTCTGACTGAGAGCAAGGTCTCCTCCCATGATCTTGTCATGATGGATAGATCCCTTTTTAATAGATGATGAAACTGAATCTTAGAAGATTAAATAATTAGCATTCGATGACTTAGTTAATATAGGGAAATGCCAGAATTTAATTCATATCTATCTGATTCCAAAACCACTGAACTTGCCATTTACTTCATTTTAGACAAAAGTGTTCAATTTTTCTTAATGAGGCAACAGTTTTACTCCCTTAGAAGGTATTTATTCTCATTTTGGTCTGGTTGACTTGATCTGGGTTAGCTTATACTTTTTAGAAAACGTCAGTAGCTTTAGAAGGACAAATGTTTTTGGTTGCATAGATGCATTGTATAGTGATGAAGAAGTCTTGGTTTTAAGTGTACCCACCACTCTCACCTGTCCATTTGGTACCCAGCAGGTGATTTTTTATCTCTCATCTGCTTCCCTCCCTCCCTCTTCTGAGTCTCCAATGTCTTGTTTTTGCCATTCTATATGCCTTTGCAGACCCTTAGCTTAGCTCTCACTTAAAAGTAAGAATATGTGGTGGTTTTGTTTTTGTGTTACATCACTTAGGACAATGGAACTTATCTTTTAATAGTTCCTCTAATAAAGACTCTAACTTAATTTTTGATGTTTGGCTAACTGACAGTTTTCAAGCTCCATCATTCTGTTTCCTCTTTTGCCCCACATCTGTGTCAACTGATATACAGCAAAGATGCTTACCCTTTTTGGTACCTGTGAGGAGGTCAAAGATGCATTCTAAGTCATCAAACCTGGGAAATTCAATCAGTTGTACCATGAAAGCCAGGCCAGTCTCCTTACCCCACTCTTTCTTTTCTTTTCTTTCTTTGTTTTTAATTTTCAAATTTTTTTTGAGTTGGGGTCTCAGTCTGGCATGATCCTGGCTCACCACAGTCTTAACCTTCTGGGCTCAGGCAATCCTTCCATCTCCACCTCCTGAGTAGCTGGGACTACAGGCATGCACCACTATGTGCAGCTACTTTTTGTAATTTTGTAGGCAGGAATTATTGCTATTTTGCCTAGGTTGGTCTTGAACACTGGGTTCAGGCACTCCTCCTATCTCCCAAAGTGCTGGAATTACAGGCATGAGCCACCGAACCCAGCCTATACTCTGCTCTTTAAAACTGTTTTCTGACCAGCTTGGGAGGCAGCACTGCTTTTTCCTGCATGACTTCTAGTGTGAGTAATACACCTTTGCATATATATATTTTTAAGTGTTTGTGTGGTGTCATTAGCCTTATCTTGACAGAGAACCCAATTTTAGTTTTAACAGAATAAATAAAATAAACCCATCTTGTTTTTACAGAATAAAATGACAATTTCCTGAATAATTTTTAGAACTCAATCAAAAAAGGCATTTGTTGGAAGGATATGTGGTAATTCAATATGATCAGAAGCCTGGAAAGACAAGCCTAGAAACGCGCAACTATCAAGACCATCTAGGTAGCAGAAAAGAGAGCCAATATCACACCTTAGTGATGGTGTCTGATCTGAATATTACCATTGGTGCAAATGCCATAGGCACTTGTCACTGTCTTCATTGCTAAACTCTCACAATGCTGAATGCCAATGCTACATGAAAAATGTCTCCATATGCCCATGTCATTTATCCACTTATTCAAGATTCAAATCTGGAAATATGAGCATTTAGTTATCAGCGTCTGAGTATCTACTCCCTAGTCAGCCACAGTCGTCATCTTCTCTCACAACAGGGAGAAGTTCTCATTGGCTTCCTCTGATTTTATAGTGTCTCCTGCTAAGTGTCTCCTGAGGATAAACTGTAAGTGAAAAGGTTGTTCTGATTCTGGGTAACATTTTATATATATATGTCTCCAACTCAAAATATCTCTTTCTATCAGTCTTTCATTTCAGTTTTATTTCATTTCCTTCTCTTTTGTTTTCACTTTTAAATTTTTATTTGTCATCTAGCTATTTCCACCCAGATTTTCTCCTGCAAGTTTAAAGTAAAAGTCACTAACACTTGCCTACTTTCTGCCAACTCTATTAGGATTTACCTGCCTCTGTAGGCTGCCTTGCCTTCCCAATGTCCCACTGCCACCATGGGACATGCTTGCTTCCTTGTCGTCTGTATCATCTAGCGTTATCAAATTTCATACCCTCAATGACTAACGGTAATTGCAAAGTCCAGAAATGAAGTCAGATCTCTTTTTTTAGAATAAATTCTATATCCTGTAACTATAATCAAAATATTGAACATATGAATTTATAATAATCGATACAATGAGAAAGAGAATTTCATATAAAACCAAACAATCGTTCATTAGTAGTGTCAGTGAGCTTGAAGAAATCATATAACAAGTCTGCATATAGTGACCTATCTTTGAATCATTTATTCGATATCTCTGACATTGGGATTTTAGATGTCATCTACCCACCTTCTTTTTTTTTTTTTTTTTGAGTTGGAGTCTCACTCTGTCACCCAGACTGGAGTGCAGTGGCTACTCCCGGCCACCATGGCCTCGACTTGCTGGGCTCCGGCGATCCTTTCACCTCATCCTTCCAAGTAGCTGGAACTACAGGCACGCGCTACCACACCCGCCTAATTTTTGATTTATTGTGGAGATGAGGTCTTACCAAGTTGCCCAGGCAGGTCTCGAACCCACGAACCCGCGGGCTCAGGCAATCCACTCACCTCAGCCTCCCAAGGAGCAGGATTACAGGCTGAGCCACCAAGCCCGGCTTACCAACATTCTTTTTAAAGTGTTCTGGAACTGCTTACTTGTACAGTTTATTGAGAAAATGCAGTTAAATCAACTGTAATGAAAAACCATTCAGATTTTGAAACCTGAGATTCTTCTTATATTATAGTTAAACCACATTTATTATAGTTAAATTTTAATATTTATAAGTTTGTACTTAGATTTTTAAAAAAGTATGTTTCTTGTTATGTAATGCCAGGTTGTACATGGGAAACTAATAAAAACTTTACATTAGGAAGATGGGATTTAATTACTTATGAGTGTATTTTCTGCTTTCTTTAAAAAAATCCTCCATAGAACCGGGCTCGGTGGCTCAGCCTGTAATCCTGCGCCTTTGGGAGGCTGAGTTGAGTGGATTGCCTGAGCCCGCAGGTTCGAGACCTGCCTGGGCAGCGAGACCTCATCTCTACAATAAATCAAAAAATTAGCCCCGGGTGGTAGCACGCACCTGTAATTACGGCTACTCGGAAGGCTGAGGCGGAAGGATCACCGGAGCCCAGCAGGTGGAGGTTGTGGTGGGGGAGTGGCCACTGCGCTCCAGTCTGGGTGACAGAGTAAGGCTTCAACAAAAAAAAAAAAGAAAAGAAAAAGAAAATATTGAACAGGTTATAGAAATAACTAACACTAAAAGAAAAAATGATAAACTATATTTCATTGATATTTTAAAGATTTTTTTATTTTGTATTTTTTGCATTAAATAGTCTTTATTTGATATTACACATAAACTATACTAAAAATATTTTAATAAGTAAAAGACAGCATTTTTAGATCTAGAGAGTTCATATTAGACTGGCATACTTAAGACCAAAAATATTAAGTAGCTATTGTTACTTTATCTTCAGTCTTTGTTTTTAAGAAGTCAATGATCACAAATTAGTCATGAGGCTAGCTTGGTTCTGAGACAGTGAAGGGACTTTTCCAAGTATTTAAATATATTCATATAACCACTTATAGAAATCTAAATACCAAACCAGTTTCCAACAGATTTTAAGGTGACCTTTACCATCTTTGTGAAAAGTTGAACGTTACTAATCAAGTAAAATCTTATCTTTAGAAGGGGAAAACAGTGATAGTCATACTAAATTTGAATTTACTATTAAATTTTTAAAAAACTCATCATATTCACATAACCACAAACCCGTCTTAGTTTACGCAAGATTGCCCAATAAAAATATTCTACCAGTCACTCATGATATGAATTCTGGTGTATGAAATCAGTTAAATTATGGTACACATAAAAATGTCATGAGACATTTCTGTTTGTAATAAATAAAGCAATGGCCAATTATCACTCATTAGTAACTTTTTTGAGATATCAAATCTGCCCTTTTACCATCTTCTTAACGCTGGTGAAGATCATTTTTGTTCCAGGGATGTACTTAAGATTCTCCAAATACTCTATCAGGGCATCTTCCTCCCCAGGTGATGCCTTTGTTCTTATTGGCATCTGTGTAAGAGAAGCCAGCAGCCTGACCTCTATTCCGTCCAAAGAGATCATGGAGATTTGGTCCAGTCTTGTGCTTGCCTCCCTTTTTTGAAGTGTGACACTGGGCACACTTCTGAACAAAAATCTTGACTTTCTCAATCAACATCACCCATATTTAATTCTCTCTTTCATCACTGGTGCTACAGAGATTCCTTCTCAGAAGTTGGATGCCCTGCTCTTTCACTTTTTTTTTCATCAAAAGGCAATTTATAGGGTAATACATACCCTGTACAATATATTCTATTTCTTGTTTTGGATGGTGGTCACACAGTTATAAAATTGTCAAAACTCAATAACCCAAATATTTCAAGTCTAATGCATTTTGTTATATTATTTATACCCAAATTATATGCAAATGAATATACATATACACACACTTGAACATATACATATATAGTTGTTTAAAACTATAACTGACCTCTCTAACTTTATGTTGCTAAAATTCAAACATTTAAGAAAGACATTGAGTTTAAAAGTTCAAATGATGGTTGACATTTTCAGCTTTAAGTTTGTTTTGTAACAATATTTTGCACCACAAAAAATAACTAGTGAATTTTTATGCAAGTAGAGTTCAAGATTGTGTGAAAAGGGGAATTTATAAACCTACTTAAAATTCTAGAATTCACTATTCTTCCTTTGGACAAAAAAAAAAAAAAAAAAGAATCACAACTCTGATTTGACAACTGCTATAGAAAACTTGAAATTTAATATGCAGAAAAGCAAACACAGTCCCCTCAGGCTAGTAAAATTTCAGTTTCAACATAGTTGTTTAGTTTATATGTTAAGACTTTTATATCAGGATAGATCGGATTATATGATAGGTACAAATATCCTCTATTCTCAGTGGCTAAAAACAGCAAAGGTTTACTTCTCATGGAAGTCCCACGTCCAAAATAGTTGATAGGGGCTTTGCTCATCAGAGCAATCACAGTCACCACAGCAGGGAAATTGAGACTGTAGTGTGTCTGCTAGTTAAACTCTCTAGTCAGAAAGTGACATATAGGGGTTCCAGCCACAGATCATTGATCAGAATTAAATCTGTCAATATTTCACCTAGCGGGAGAGAGGAGTTATGTATCCTTGTATAATCAAGAAGGCAAGGGGAAGGTCAGATATTGGTGAAAACTTGTTACACTTTCTATATGTATATGATAAAAAAGGCAGATTCTAGGATCCTCGAAATCATAAAAGTTTCTTTCTAAGCTGGTTAAAAAAAAAAACTGCTCAATGTATATTGTTAAAAAAGCTTCTATTAGCCAATATTAGTAAATGAATGATCTATCAAGACTCTTTTAAGAGCTAAAATGATTTGAATAATACCTCCCAAGCTTCCACTAAAATACCAACTGGTCACAACTATAGGACAACATTTTAAAAAGCAAAATATGATAGAGTCTTTAGTGTATAATTTCCTTTCCTTCTTTCACTTGAAGACCCTCAATGAGTCAAATGCTCTAATGATCACTACCCCCAAAAGACTTATTCAGTAACTTGCAAAAGTCAAAATATAAACTTTCAAGATCTTTTCTTTCATTGAACTGCTCCCAACAAAACATTGAAACATATTTATCGATTCTTCCTATCCATGAGCATGGTATATTTTTTCCATTTGTTTGTGTCTTCTTAGATTCCTTGAGCAGTGCTTTGTAATTCTCATTGTAAAGGTCTTTTACTTCTCTGGTTAGGAAGATGCAGAGGTATTTAATTTTTCATGTTTCTAGTTTCTGTCCATTTAGCAATATGTTAGCTGTAGGTTTGTCATAGATGACACTTACTATTTTGAGGTATGTTCCTTCTATGCCTAGGTGTTTGAGGGTTTTTATCAAGAAGTCATGCTGAATTTTATCAAAAGCTTTTTGTGCATCTAATGAGATAATCATGTGGTTCCTGTTTTTACATCTGTTGATGTATTTAATGACATTTATGGTCTTGCGAATGTTGAACCAATCCTGCATCCTGGGAATGAAGCCTACTTAGTCATGGTGGATGATTTTTGAGATGTGCTTTTGGATATGATTTGCTAGAATTTTGTTGAGGATTTTTGCATCTATGTTCATAAGGGATATTGCAGCCATAAAGAAGGACAAATGTATGGACTTTGCAGCAACTTGGATAGATTTGGAGTCGATCATACTCAGTGACTTATCAAAGAAACCAATAACTGAGTTCCATATGTTCTCACTCATAAATGGACCTTGAAAAATTATAATGCTATAAGAAAGTGATTGGCAGTAGTGGAAAACAGTCAGGGGAGGGGGGGTAGAATTGGCATTTGAGAGAAATGGCTAGGGGAGAGAGGGGCATAACTCATCAGCAAGGGTACCTGCATGATTAATGTTTATATACCTAACCTTGAATTGTACCCCATATCTCTATAATAAATTAATTAATTAATAAAAAACATATTTATTGTAGAGCACTAACTTCAATTGAATAA
Source organism: Carlito syrichta (assembly GCF_000164805.1). Taxonomy (NCBI): domain Eukaryota; kingdom Metazoa; phylum Chordata; class Mammalia; order Primates; family Tarsiidae; genus Carlito; species Carlito syrichta. The sequence continues at coordinate 784,319 of NW_007259262.1, forward strand.
AAGGAAAAAATTAATGTACACCTTTATGACCTCCAGCAATTATAGCTGTTTTATTTTTTCCAAAGTTACACTCCAGACATTTTCCATTTGCAGACATGATTTTTACATATTGCTAAGCACAACATAGATAAAGTTAGTGCTTTTTTTTCACTGAGCAATATAATTTTATGCACTTTTATTATATTTAAAGAAGATACTATGACATCTGGAAGTCCATAAAAAATTATAAGGCTTATGTTTCTCATCTTCCTTGCAATAAGGATTTTTATTTTAACCAGTAAGAAGAAGATTTTTCTTTCTTTTTTTTAAGAAATGAATTTACTTTAATGATACATTCAGATATTAATTGTTACGCGGTGTTTTCCTTGCTACCCAGAACCTCAGGGCTGGTTCTCAACACATAGTGACGAAATATATTTCAAAAGCAAGAGAAGACACTCCTTTTCAACACTTTATGTCGTTTATTAATGTGGTATACATTAGATCTAAAACCTGCAGTTTCTAAGCACACTGTGTTCAGACCTTCCAGATTCTTCTGCAGTTTTAGGTTATGTCTACAGAGCTACCTTTAAGTGAATGAATAGCACATTCTATCATTATTGAAACTAGAGTACAGATTGAAATGATTTAAATATAATTTAGGCACATATTGATTATGAAAATAGATATCTCTCAATACAATACTTCTCTGTCTTGGTAAAAATAATAAAGCAAAGAAAATAATTCATTTCTGAAGTCGCTTTCCTGCACGGGTAAAGGTCCACTCTCTGCCCACCATGTGTATGTGCCCTTTACAGCTGAGGAAAGCTTTGCATATGTAGATATAGAAGAAGAAGCTACGGAAATACTACAGATATGTTGTTCCCCAAAGGAGACAAAAGTGGTATCGAATGATTCATTGCCTCAAGTTGATGAGTCTGTAGAATTCAGAACCCATTTGGACACAGTTTATATCCCTGCTCATGGGGTAGACATAAGGACATCACATCATTGGTCGGGAGGTACAACCCCATCTCTGCTACTGCAGAGATCATGATTCGAGAAAACTGGGCTAACATTTGTTAAAAAACAAACAAGCAAGCAAACAAAATAGAAGTAAAAGAACCACAAGTGCTGACTAATTAATTGGTATTACATCTTGGACCAGCCAAATGCCCTTATTTTTATTTATTATTATTATTATTTTGGTGGCTATAATCTGTCAGTTTAAACTTTCTCATTCCCTTTTATAGGGTTCTAGCTGCAATTATATTATGTTGCCTTTTAAAGTCCCCTTAGCCATATTCATTCAAATTTTACAATTTTGACTGCAGTAGATTTGAATTTAATACCTATTTCTAAGCTGGCCCTATTTAAACTATTTTGGCATTTTAATTAAGTGAATATTAATGATGAACCTTGTTTTTTTGGTTCTGAAGTGTCTTCCTATGCTTGTGTTGATTATATATGAGAAAACTAGGTTAGTAGTGTAAATATGCAGAATCTCCTGGTCTGGTGTTGAGTGGAACTTCTTAGAATAAAATTCTGAGAAATATTCATTTAAATGAGGCATTTAAATGCTGCAGGTAAGTCTTGCTCCATCTGGAGAGCTCCACCAATGGTGATATACAATGGTCTCTTTCTTTCCACTCTGTCTCAATCAGTAGGAACTGCATATTTCTTTAACTACTACTTTGTCCTAAAAAAGTAAACATTATAAAAATGAACCTGAAAAGAGAGTCTTAGGGAGTCTGATCTCACCATATTCCTATGGTGTGACAGGTATTTAAAGAGGGGAGGTATCACTAAAGCTATTTATAAACCTGAACACCCTTTTTAAAATTTTCATAAAGTTTAACAATTTAAATATCCATACTGCATCCAGGTATTCAATAAATATAATTGCATATGTTGTGCTTTTCATAAATTAAAATCATCAAATGCATCTCAAACCAAGATGGTATTTCCACATCATGCCTACTTAAAAGCAAATATAATAGATATTATTCCTGGTCATAAAACCAGGCAAATCCCCCTACCTCATTCAAAAGGCAGCAATACAATCTAGTTTCCCTACATCTAGTAAATGAGTGCATCTCTGCGAAAATCAGAATGCGGATGAAAAGTCAGTTTTTTCCCTTATGCACTGCTGAGAACAAGCTGAATCCTCTGTTGTTTTGAAATTCCCTTACAGTGTTATTTCTTCTAGACAACTGAGTGAATGGAGAAAGAAAAGTGATAAGGAAAACACATTCATCTTATACATCTTCTTCCAACCCCCAACATTCTCATCTGACACTTTGTGATACGTGGAGAGGTGTCAGCATCTCTTCAAATATAGCTCCCTTCACGTTGGACCCCCCTCAGATTGGCTTCTTGAAGATCACACCTAGAGGGATTGCAATTCTCTAGGTCAGTTCCTGCCAGAGTGGCTCCTCTGAGGTTACAGTTCTTCAACTTTGCATTTTTTAAGGTAGCAACTCTCAGTTTAATTTCTGTCATTTTACTTCCTTCCATATCCACACCTTTCAGATTAGCACCTTCCAAGTTGGCTTTAAGACCAGAAGGATTCTCAAAATTACACAGTTTCAGGGATGCTCCTTCTGCATTAGAACAGAGCATCTTGACTCCCTGGAGATTTGCACAATCAAGTACTGATCCAGAGAGATCAACTCGTTCAAGATTTGCACAGCAAAGATTTGCATGTGCAGGATTGTAGCGGCTTAAATTGGCCATTTTAAAGTTAATGTATTGAAGGTCCAAACGAGAAAGATCAGCACCACTGAAGTTCAAACCCTGGCATCGCAATTCTGACTTGGAGTTGCGAGTAAAAATGGAACGAATCCTTTCCAGGATATTGGTGAATGATCCTCTGGTGGTTGAGAATTCTTTATTGCAACTTCCAGGTGTTTAATCAATGAATCAATACCAAAAAATCTGGCTACCTCTAGCACACCCAATAAATTAATGCCATCATTTGCAATGAGCTGTCCATGTCGCAAGTAGTTCAAAATGGGTTCAAAGTATTCAGGACTTTGGTCAATTAAGAAAGCTCCTCTATGATCTTGCTTATTTCCCCAGACACCTTTGTCCTTAAACATGTGGGCTAGCATACTGTTGGGTTCTTTGCTCGGTGTAGTTGTAAAGTACTGCCCTCCAACATTTCATGTTGGGATCCTGATAATCTTTCAGGTGGTTTAGAATCGGTCTGAGGATCTTTCCGTTCTTGGGGCTGCCATTCAGGAACAGGGTCCCCGCCTCATCGCGCTGTCCTCGCTGGGTCCTGCGTGAGCCACCACCCTCCCCCCTTGTCCTCCTCCCACCTTCCTCTCCTCCCACCCTTACCTTCCCTCCACCCACTAGGGTTCTCCGCCCTTCGCCACCTTCCTTCCCTGACAGACACACACCACACACGCACTCTGTCCCACGCCCCACGGTTGGCCGGTCCTCCTTCCCATCCCCAAGAAGAAGATTTTTCTTATTCTGAGAAGTTTTTCTGAGAAGTGCCCTTACAAGGAAATTATTCAGCTCTTCATTATTCCTTTTTTGCATCTGGAATTTATATATGATTGCCTTAGTTTAAGAAAAGCATCTTGAAATATCAAGCTAAGTTCATCTGAACCTAGGATCTGTAAAAGAAGGCTAAGATTGAAATGCCTCAATAGATGAACGCTACTTACTCAGCATATATTTTGTTTGTTAGTATTTTATTTAATTTAATTTTAGTTTGTTACATGTAGCTAAACCTAATGTTAGCAAATACAAGTCCAAAATTCTGCAGTAAACATATATCAACACTTGTAAAACTTCTAGAAATGCATATGTTTAAAAAATGCCAATAGTACAAAAAGATATACAATAAATATTAAATGTTTTTTACCCCTTTCTTGGGCCTTCAGAATTTTGCAATCATTGCTTCATTGTCTTCAAGGATTCACTGTGGATCACTATGACTCTGGAGAACACTGAGGTATAATATGTCCCTTATATCTATCTTTCAATGTTTGAAAAGTTCTTCATTCTTGAAATTCAATTATTTTTCTCAGCATAGATGATTTTGAATTAGCTTTTTCCTAAACTAGGATGATCCCTTTCATTATTACAGAATTCAGTTCCTCCTCAATATCAGAGAATATTCTCACAATTTCATGGTAATGTTCCCTGCTTCACAGATATCATTTTCTTTAACCTTTGTCAGCTTTTTATGATAATTCTAAAATATATAATAATACTTGATTGCATTAAGAAAACTATGAAAACAGTATGTACATATCTAAGCAATTCAACTTTGTTTTCTTGGCCATGTAAGAAGACTGTTGGGTAAACAAATCTTAAACCTAAACAATTTAGCCTCACAATATTTTCTCAAGGTCTGAGAAAAGTGACACAGGTAATTTGGCGGGGGGGGGGGGGGTTGCATAATGAAAATGTATTTAGTTAATTTTTATATCTAGTGAATAATTAGGAAGGATATATAATTTTGGGTGAAGATATATAATTTTGGGTGAGGATTTTGGTTTTAGCTTTCAGTGTAGCTGTTAAAAGTCTTATGCCATTCTGTCTACAGATTAATAGCTAACGTTATTATTTCTTTCTGAAACCTTTTAGCATAGCTTCTTTATCCAGTATTCTCTAAAATTTCAGGATTGTCATTGGTCTTATTTACTTGTTTTGGTGGGCAATCCATGATCTTTTTCAGTCTGGAAGCTCATGTCTCTCAGTTCTTATGACATTTTAAAATTACTTATTTTGTATTTTTTTCTCTCTTCCATTTTAGTTAATCTTTCTGGACATCTATTTGGAACATCTGGAATGGTTTTTTCATAATTTTATCTTTTTCTCCTAATTTTCAGTTTTCATTACTCTACTTTCTAGAAAATTCTTGTACTATCATTAATTTCTCAGATCTCATTTTTGTTATCTGTGTTAGTTTATATAATAATGCTATTTTCTTAGCAATGTAATCCTTTATTTTATTGACAGAAATATAGTAATAGTTCTTTCACCGTTTTCTTCTCAGCTCATAGGATCTGCCGCCTTCCAGTTGTTTTGTGTTACTGTTTTGGTTACTTGTTTCATCTTTGTCTTTTGTATTGGATGTTTTATGGAAATGCCTAACAATCTTTGTCTGCATGCTCATATTTAATATTGGGTATTAAAACTGATTAAGGGCTTGGTGCATGTTGGAAGGGCTTGTTAGCTGTGAGTTTCATTTTGGATGACTGGAGGTGCAATTCCATTGAGGAGGTCTTACCTTAGGTTTTGCATTCTTAGGGTGGCCATATTTCTTATACAAAACTTTTCTAATCTCATGATTGGAAATAAAGAGCCATTTTCCAGTTTTCTGGAAACCAGCTGAACGTAGCAAGCAGGAAAGGCGACTGTGAGTCTCAGCATTACGTAGACCAGCAAAATTTACTGGTCATCTGTTTTTCAAAAGTCTTTTAACTTTCCAAAGGAGGAAATATGTTTTGAAGAGTAAAAATAGCTCAAGGATGAATATAACTTCTGTTTTTAGTTCTCATGTCCACACTTGTTTTGTGGAGAAATGATCAGAGTTGACCCCTGTCTGTTTCACTTTCTTTCCTCTCTCTATACCTTTTTTTCTCTCTCTTTCCTCTCTCTCTCCCTCTCTCTCTTTCTCTCTCTCTCTCTCTCTCTCTCTGCATCTTTTCTTTCTCATATATTTCAGCATCTGAATATGAGTGCACGGAAAATGTAAGAAGAGTAGAAGAAACTGAATGTTATGGATTTTAAATTCTTTGGCATAACACAGCTGCTCACATTGGAGGATCTTTTATGGAAAACACAAATTTCTACAGGCAGCACCTGGCATCCAATAGTTTTAAAACTGACAAATACTGAGGGTAATTGGGGTTTTAAACAAGAAAGAGAAATGATAATTTTGCCAATAAAGATAAATTTGATGATATATATATATTTTAAAAACTGACAAGACTGTACTATGGGCATTTAACTGAGTATTTAACAACTGTAGTAAATGTCAATTACATAAATGGGAAAATGATACACTCTAGATTTATGGGTCACAAAGTGACCTCACAGTGGGAATAAAATCTACAAAAATAATATTTGAGAGCTGTGATTGCTTATATGGAATGTTATAGAAAACTCTTAATAAATGTGAATGCAAAACACCATTTTGCATCAAAGAAAAATCAATTAATAGAAATGGGATAGAAATTTACAATATGATACTAAAGAAGTTTTTTTGTTGCTGTTGTTATTTTTTGTTTTTGAGTCAGGGTCTGACTCTGCTGCCTAAGCTAGAGTGCAGTGGCATGATCATGGCTCACCACAGACTCAACCTCCTAGGCTCAGGCCATCCTTCTGCCTCAGCCTCCCAAGTAGCTAGGACTATGGGTGCACGCCACCATATCTGGCTAATTTTTGAATTTTTTTTATAGGGATGGGGTCTTGCTATGTTACCCAGGATGGTCTCAAACTCTTGGGCTCAAGCAATCCTTCCATCTTGACCTCTCAAAGTGCTAAGATTATAAACATGAGCCACAATGCCCAGTCGACACTAAAGAGTTTAATAGTAGAATTGTAACTTTCAGACCACAAAGTGATATTATAGGCATTATACCAGTTTTGTCTAAACCACCTGACCTCCCTTCTGCTCAAGAAAAAAAAATCAAAAGGAGTCAAGGACTTGTGTTTTATGATACTAAACATCCAGGGTAAAAATAAAAATGTTCTGTTCACATTCTGAATATTTGCTATACCAAATTCGCACATTTTAAATTCATCTTAAAATTTCAACTTTCATCTGGTTATTGTTCTAAAACATCTCCAATAATTTATTCAAAAGTTGATCGTTCAGCTGTTCTGTTTTTTAACAAAGGTACACAAGATAGCCCTAGTCTCCTATTTTGCTTCAGGATAAATACTATTTCCTTAGGGTCAGATCCTAAAATAGGTATGAACAGGGGTGTGTTCTTCAAATATACTCAGTTTGGATGGGAGGGTATTTTCAAATTAAAAATTCACCCATCCCCAGAGACGGATAGATTCCTAGAATTATGTAGACCCTCTTTCTGAAAGGTCCCCCAAATCCTCACATCTTTAAAGAGCACTGCACTGAAAAGCAGTTGGGCACTAGAAAACTATCCTACACCAAGAGAAAGAAAAAATAAGTTATACATTATTGCTTCAGGGTTAACTTCATTCTTGCATGCGTTATTAGAAAACAACAAAATAACTGTTCAAAATATCACTGGATTGTTCAGACATAATAATTGGTTGCTAGAAGTACAGGACCAGTGCATGTTAACATCATCCATTTTTAACATTTAACAAGATGAAGACAGTTTTCAATAATTGTTAGCATTTTTAGGTCATAAGCAAAGAATTTTGGGTCTTAAGTGTTCATATAAGTAATTGTACTTTTAAAAGATGTGAATCCTAATGATGACAGAACAACAAGAGATAAAGCTGATAATTTCATAAGAAGTAAAACAATTTAAGATGAGAAAACTTAATCAATAGTCTATACAACATTATCCTAAGTTGATGGAGTGCTAATTATGTACCACACACTGTTGTATGTTTTATAAATTAACCGATTTGCTTATTAAAGCAACCACTTGACACAGGTGTAGTTATTTTTCTGGCGTTAGTGTAATACAATACATGGTTGTGTAAAATCAATGGATGAGTAGTTAAAAAGAGCTTGTATCCAACTGTGGTCTTGCTTTTGGCCTAGACACAGTGTTCAATGGCTTCACTGGCAAAATAAGATGTTGTGTCAAAGATGTTTACATTTGTTTTTTCAGTTCTAAAATGGTACAGATTTTAAGATTTTCTGTCTTATGGATTGGATTAAAAAATGCTATGTTAAATTTTTTTTCTTCTTCATGGATCATGACTCTTATTTTAATTCTTAAGTTACTATTGTAATAAGGATAAATAGCACATTTCTCAGAGAGTTGCTTGGAAAAGGTAATGAGTTACTATAATGAGTTAATGCAGATAAATATTTAAAACATGCCTGGTTTGTAGGAAGCACCAAGTAATTTTGAGCAAACCCTATTTTAGACTATCCGTATTTAAATATTTTGCATTCTGTCCATTTTAAAATATATTATTTTATATTTTACCTGATATAGTATGCTTTTAATGCTTTAAATTGGACAGAAATAATTTAGCTATTAACAGTAATGTGAACTTACCTGTTAATTGTAGACTTTTAATATTAATTTTAACACCTTAGCATCATTATATTTATTATCCAGTATTATTATTCAATAATATCAAGATTGTTTACTTAGTCTTATTATTTCACCTAGCACTTAGAATACTGTTTCCTTCAAATATCAGGTATCTCAAATGAGTTTTACAATTTTTTTTTCTCAGTCATGTTTTTGGGATGGCTAATTTGAAATACTTATACATGCTTTATTTATAGTCAATTTAAAAATCTCTATTTTATTTTTGAAGTACTCCATGATCTGATCTCATACTATTTTCATATTGCTTTTATACACTTCTATTAGCCTCTCCCTCCCGCAGTGATTCACAGTTGGACTGCTCACAAATACCAGTCCTGCCTAGTTTTTTATTCAGTTACCTATCACATTAGAAAGTATTATAACTCCATTGAGTTCCTCTGACTTCCATGGGACAAGGAAATGAAACTACCCTATCAAGAATGAGACCTGGTAACCAATGAAGCTTTCAAATCTCAATGTTCTCTAAACAAGCATCTTCTAATATTATATCCTAAGTCTCTCCAAAAAGTTTTTTTTCAGAATATGATATATATCTTCGCATATCTGTGAACGATACTTAAAAAGTTTTCATTACAAGTTTAAATGATATGAAATTATATCATTTTCTACATTATGTAAATATTAGCAATTTAAAAAGAAGTCATTAGGTTACTCTTGTAAATGTTTCCATTGGAACTGAGATACCATATCAATATGATGCCCATCATCCATTCAAAAATAAAAATAAGCAAGTTGATAAATTTGTCGTTGTTCTCTTTTCTCCTAAACTCACATTTCCATTCTATTTCCTGCTTTCAGAATTTATTCAATATATTATATATTCATGCTTGAAAGTGTCTTATTGATCATCCTAGCATACTTCTTTACATCAAAAAGATATGTACTTACATTTAAACAGTTAAAAAAATCATCTTATTTTAGGCACAAAGTGTTAAATATTTTAGCTCATATTTTAATTATAATTGCTATTATAGAAACATAAACATATATTGTGTTTATACTTGCAATTATTACATACATAGCAAAGTTAGAGGATAACTCATCATGAAATGGAAACAAGTAAGGCTTACTTAGCAATTAGATTATATATTCATAGATGAATATTCCCATTAAAATATTATCTTTAAAATGAGACATATTATCATTAAAATATATCATTACCACTATAATAAATGTTAACATTAAAACAAGATATTATGTGGCATCATTTCTATAGCTGTTTTTGTTTTACAGATGTAAGTTGGAGGAAAAAAATCTTCACATAAATAAGTTGATAGAAATGGAAGAACTCTTGGTACAGCAATACTACAAATCCTTTGAATGCTTTCTGACTTATGTTCCATAGGCCACCTTGTGATATGCCATTGAAAAGTATTTCCATCAAGTCCATCAACATGAAACTCATGTATTTTTTTCTTTCATTTTTTTGAAGCTAAAGATTCCAAATCTACCAACTTCGTAAAATAATTTATTATGTATCCCTTTCCTTAATTATTTAGAAATAGCCAAATTTCTTTATGAAGTATTATCTAATGAGTATTATTACCTAATGTATTTTTTTCTGTTACAGCATCCAAAAGGGTGGGGGGAAATAGAAATTTCATGGACATAGTGAGTAAAAATTTGTTTAAATAATTATCTTAACAAATACTTTAAACACATTTTATGGAAATATTATACCTGTACTTTTGCCTGATTCTGTTAAACAATGCCTATCTCATAACTTAAATGGCAAAGACATCTTGCCTAAGCAAACACTTTTATTTTTAACTTTTAAATTTTTTATGTTAACATTATGGGGTACGATTCAGGGTTAGGTGTACAAATATTCATTGTGCAGATACCCTTGTTGATGAGGTGTGCCCCCCCTTCCCTAGGCAGATTCCCACAATTCTACCTCCCTGCTGCCCCACCACCCCACAGTTTCCTGCTACTATCAATCCTTTTCTTATAGTATTACAATAGTTATTCAAGTTCAACTTATGAGTGAGAACATGTGATATCAGTTCTTTGTTTCTATGAAAGATCACTTAGTATTATACATGCTAATTCCATTTACTGCGAAGTTCATGATTTTGTTTTTCTTTACAACTGCGTAATATTCTAGAGTGTATATGTACCACATTTGTTTTATCCAGTCCTCTTTTGGTGGGTAGTACGGTTGGTTCCATGTTCTTGCTATTGTGAATAATGCTGTGATAAGCATACATGTGCAGGTATCTTTTTTGTAGAGTGATTTGAGTTCTTCCGGGTATATTCCCAGTAGGGGGATTGTGGGGTCATATGGAAGGTCGATTTTTAGAACTTTCAGAAAACACCACAGTGTTTTCCACAGAGGCTGTACTAGTTTGCACTCCCACCACAGTGTAGAAGTGTTCCTTTTTTGCCACATCCTCTCCAGAATCTGTTATTTTTTGTTATTGATGATGGCCATTCTAACTGGAGTTAGGTGGTATCTCAGTCTAGTTTTAATTTGCATTTCTTTGATGACTAGTCAGGCTGAAAATTTTTTCATGTATCTGTTGGCTGCTCATAAGTCTTCTTTTGAGAACTGTCTCTTCATACCTTTTGCCCACTTTGTAATGGGACTGTTTGTTTATTTCTTTTCAGCACATTTGAGTTCCTTGTAGATCCTAGATATTACGTCTTTGTCATAAAGTTGGCAAATATTTTTTCCCTGTCTGTAGGCTATCTCCCTGCTCTCTTGATGATTTCTTCGGGTTTGCAGAAACTTGTCAGTTTAATGATGTCCCACTTGTCAATCTTATCTCTTATGACATGGGCACTTGGGGCTTTGATTAGGAATTGGTGGCCAGCTCCAATTTCCATAAGGATGTCTCCTGCATTTTCTAAGATTCTTATAGTTTGAGGTATTACATTTAGGTCTCTGATCCATTTAGAGTTGATTTTTGTGTATGGGGATAGATAGGGGTCTTGTTTCAATCTTCTGCATGTGGTCAGCCAGTTTTCCCAGCACCATTTACTGAATAGGTTCTCCTCTCCCCAGGGGTGGGTGGTGGAGGCTTTGTTGAAGATGAGTTGGTTGAGATATTGGGTTTTGCTTCTGGAATCTCAGTTCTATTCCATTGGTCTATATGTCTGCTCTTGTACCAATACCAAGCTGTTTTGATTATTGCAGCTTTATAGTAAAGTTTAAAGTCTGATATTGTGATACCTCCTGCTTTGTTTTTTTTTTTTTTTTTTTTTTGCTGAGGATTGTGCTGGCTATTCTTGGTCATTTGTGTTTCCATATGAAATCCTGTATTGTTTTTTCTAGATCTGAGAAGAATGTTGTTGGTAATTTGATGGGTATTGCATTAAATCTGTACATTGCCAACTCTACCCAGCTCGGCCCATCTCCCAGCTTGGGACCCAAGGTAAAAACATCAAAATGGGAGGGACAGAAGCTCCTCCCCCATGCTAAATAGACACAGGCCAGATCTGAGTGGCAGATTTGGCAGTCAGCCCAGATCTGAACCACCCTCCACAGCAGGCTGAGGGCAACTGATCCTAACTGTGAACAACTATACCAGCCTGCAATGAGACCTAGGAATCAGAGCTGAAAGGATATTGGACTTAAAGGAAAAGTCCCAGAGCGTGCATGGTTCCCTTGTTTGAATTTTTTTTTTTACTTCTTTGTCTGTTTGTCTTACCCATCTTTTTTTCCCTTTTCTCTCTCTTCTTACTGTTATCAATAACTTTTTCATATTTGTTTTGGTTTTGTTAGTTTACTGACTTTATTCTATTATATTTTACTTTTTTCCCTTTAGACCTCAAGTTTGTATAGGTGAATAGTACACCAATAATAAGGTTGGTTAGCTTGTATGTCTGTATGATTGTATGTTTTAGTTTTTTCGTGTGTTTGTTGGTTTGTTTGTTGTTGTTGTTTTTCTTTTTGCTCGTATCTGTCTTTGTGTCTCTTTTCATTTGTTAGTTGGTATATCCGTCTGTTTTTCCTCTTACTCTTCTCTCTTTCCACCTCCCTCTTTCCTCCACTTCCTGTTCCGTTCTTTTTCCTTTTCTTACCTCATTTTGCTTTCAGGGAGTAAACGTATAACCCTACTGCATGGACAGATTGCAAGGCAGTGGGAAATGGGTTCCAGATTATCCATACACCTGTCAGTGAATACTGGGATCTGCAGATAGATTTTGAATCACAGTTCCCTCTCAATTAAATCTCAAACTGCAAAACAGATCACCCCTAACCTATAGTCCAGTTCCAGGAATGAACAAAGACAGAGGATATACATAAGGAAGAATAGGAGACTGAACAAACAGAATTAAAGAACAACTGAATTAAAGAAGACAGGGAGGGAAAAAAAAAAGGAAAAAGTAGGGAGGAAAATCTGCACAAATGAAGAAAAATCAAAAGAAGAATATTGGTCTCACACAGACCCCTGGGAGGTCAGACACTGAGAAAACAGACTTTGGAAAGCAAACAATGAAGAGCGCCCAGAATGACTGGTCACATATGACAAACCCAGACATCAAGACATTAATAGAGAGAATAAAAAGGTTTGCGTAGAGACAAAAGGAAAATAGGAAGGAGCTGACAACTGAGATAACAGCAGTAAAGAATATGTGTGATTGAAATAAATAACAAACTAATAAGCATAGAAAGTAGAATTAGCCAGGCTGAAGAAAGAATCTCAAAGCTTGAAGACCAAAATACAGAACTAACCCAAACTGTCAAAAACATAGAAAAGAAGCTTAAAAAGACAGAACAAAATCTCCAAGAGATGAACGATTACTTCAAGAGACCAAATCTAGGAGTAATTGGACTTTCTGAGGCAGGAAGAGAGACAGAGACCACCCTGGAATAATTATTCCGTGAAATTATTCAAGAAAACTTCCCTCATCTCATCAATGATATAAAAATTCAAACACAAGAGATTCAGAGATGTCCTACAAGACAACAAATGAGAAGATCAACTCCCAGACACATAATAATTTGCCTAAACAAAGTAGGTATAAAAGAAAAAAATCCTAAAGACAGCAAGAGAAAAATGTCAGACTACCTATCAGAGAAGACCAATTATAATATCAGCAAATTTATCTACAGAAACCCTTCAGGATAGGAGAACTTGAAGCCCATTCTTGAAAGTTCTCAAAGATAAACAATTTCTACCAAGAATAACCTACCCTGCTAAGCTAAGCTTCATCAGTGAGCGAGAATCAAAATCTTTCCCAGACATCCAAACCCTAAGAACTTATGCTGCCTCCAGACCACCTCTACAAGAAACACTTAAGAAAATTTTAAACACAGAATAAAAGGAGAAAAGAATGACAATGTTTTTCACAAGAGTACAGGGAAAAGATGGAAAAAAACACAAGAAATACAGTTGTCTTTTGCCTATGTATTTTATACCCTGAGACTTTGCCAAAGTCCTTTATCAGTGCAAGCAGATTTTTGACAGATTCTCTTGGGTTTTTGAGGTATAGAATCATGTCATCTGCAAAGAGGGATAACTTGATTTCCTCTTTTCCTTTCTGGATACCCTGATTGCCTTCTCTTCTGTGATTGCTCTAGCTAGGACATCCAAAACCATATTGAACAGGAGGCGTGAAAGTGGGCATCCTTATTTTGTCCCAGTTTTCAGTGGAAATGGTTCCAATTTCTGTCTGTTTAGTAGTATGCTGGCTGTGGGTTTCTCTTAGAAGACTTTTACTATTTTGAGGTATGCTCCATCTATGCCTAGATTTTTGAGTGTTTTATCAAGAAGGGGTGCTGAATTTTATCAAAAGCCTTTTCTGCATCTAATGATATAATCGTGGTTTTTGTTTTTAAATCTGTTGATGTATTTAATTATGTTTATGGTCTTAATGAATGTTGAACCAGCCTTGCATTCTGGGAATAAAGCCTACTTAGTCATGGTGGAATATTTTTGAGATGTATTTTTGAATCTGGCTGAATCAAACACTTTATAACAAGAAAAATATAATTTCAGGTTTTAATACAAATAAATTTTTGAGATAACAATTTGACTTCTAAATTTTAATTCTAAGAAGGATGGCTAAATGGCTAGCTCAATAAAGACAGGGAACATAATCATGAATTTGTTGCCTGGATGAAAAGAGATAATGTTGTCTGTATTTTTTAACCAAAGCTTTCCTTTGATCTCATAACTATTCCTCAACAATAATACATTTTCTGACAGTAACTGGAGAAAGCTGGTGTGAGATGGGTAAGCAAGATGGATAAATGAAAATTTTCATATTCCCTGAGTTCTACTTTACAAAATATTTATATTCTGAATATTCTAACAGCCAAAGCACACCATTTCTAAAGTCTTGATCCAAGTTATTAAGATTGACAAATATCTGAATCCCAAATATTTGGTTTGTCTTAATTTGTCTATTGCAGACACTCATGAACTAATGCTTTGAATTTTCTTTTTATATTTTGATGGTCTAGAGGCTTTAGCATCCTGGGACACTGCAACATAGAAAGATTCAAATTTCATGAAAGGTAGGGATGGAGCTTTGTGAAAGAAAAGGTTGCTGAGGAAAACACGTTTTTTTCCATCAAATGTCTTCTCAGGCAAATATATTTTAGGAAAGAGTATATATGTATTCAATATTTGAAATTTCATTCTCTTAATACCATCTGTGTACATGTAAAGATAGGAAAGTCTTTGTGAGTCCTAGGGGTTGTATATCTTATCTTGAAGACCACTATTTGAAACCACCAATCCCAAATGTTGTGTCTATAGGAATGAGGCAAGTAACACAATTATATTAATGAAAGAGGAACTCTAGTGAATTCAAGAGGCGGCTCCTTAGTAGAAGCATGCATGAACTATATGCCATGCAGGAATATAAACCCGGTTTTGCAATTGGGTTTTTAAAATTAAGGTAGAATTCTAGGACATTTTTTCCTAATGTTAAATATTATCATTGTTTACATATTGGGAATTCATTCAATATTTGCTTAAAACACTGAGTTGGCTAAATAAAACACACATGCATATCAAATCTATCTATATATCTGCCCTAATCTGTTCTCTCTGTGTTTTCTGTCTTCTTCTTGGGTCACTACTTCCCATTTTCATATTAACATACAGGCACCTCACTGAGATTACAGACTGGTTATGTTAGGGCATTAACTCCTGGTTAACTTCTCACTCTGAAACTGCAGTAGCTCTACTTTCACTTCACCCTGGTTGAAGTCTAGACATGAATAGATAGACACTTGGGATAATGCATATTTTAAGCATTTGTTTTAAAGGTAATAAGCTTTGAGAGATCTTCTGCTACTTTCTACGACACGTCAAATTGGAGCATTTGTTTCCCCTTAATACCACAGGGAGACATTCAAAATAAAGCCTGAACTCACGCTATTCATTCATTTAACCAGTCAGTGGCTCGCCTGTGGTCCAGTTTCTCAAGCACAGTAGCTTCCTTAATGCATTTTATTGGTTCTCATTTTTGTTTACTGTGCTCACTGACTGATGTTGCTGTCGACACCTATCTCTAAGTCAACTCGTATTTGGATATTTCAGTTAATTCAGATATATCTCTCCTGCGTCAAGTGCATATGCTCCACTTGTTACCAACTGTACACTTTGCATTTTATATTTTGGACTCCCCTTAAATTTCTTCCTGCGTTTTTACTACTTGTCAACATTATACTCATTTTCCAGTACTTCATTCCAGCCTGGGTGTCTTCTTTTCTTTTCTTTTTGTTTTCTTGAGTACTTTGTCCTAATTTAAGCTATTTCTCTCCTGAAAACATACAAAGGGAGGCCCCCAAAACCCTGGAATTTATTTATAAACAATTGTGTATTTATTCTTGCATGTTTAAACTTCAGTCACCTTCAAAGTACTCTCCATACTCTACCGAGATGCTTCTTTTGCTACTCAAAACAGTTTTTGAACTCAATTTTGATGTCTTTTAGTGCTTTTGTGTTTTACTTCTTCCATACAGGAAAAACTTTCCCTTTGAGGATTTTTTTTTTTTTAAAATCCCGGCGAGATTGGTTGAATAGGGAGTGTGGGGAATGGGGGTCATGCTGTTTTTGGTCACAAACTGCTGAACAGAGTTTCAGTGTGGGTATTTGTGCTTGTAAATCACCCATCATGAAAGGGGCAAACATTTTAAAAGACTCTCCAAAAAAAAATTCACTAACCTCAAACACAGTCTCTCACAGCAATGCAAGCGGATACACTGATGCCAATGGGTCCCTAGAACCCAGGTTCCCGAGAGGGAAATCTATACTACAAGGGCCTACCTTCCAAAAAATAATTATGGTTTTTATTGTGGGTCTCCCCTTGTATAATAATCAATTTATCAAAATCAGTTACAATGTTTTGAACTATTATTTATCATTTTTTTATCTTCTGACCAATTATCTTTTCAACATATCAAAAGCTAGTCATGAAATTATTTTGTAGCAAATTGTTCCAGAAATATCAGTGGCTGGTCTACAATAAGTCATCAATGAATACTACTGTTTAATATATCCTGGCATCACAATTAGATGCTAAAGAAGTAAATATCGTATATTAAGTGGTAGAGTTAGCACTTAATCCTTGTTTTAGAAAACTGTTTCAATGCATAAATCTTGTGAAAGTAATTAGAATTGATTCATTAATGAATTGGTTTAAAGTGTTTTTTCTGTCATTGGTTATGTATTCTCTTTTTTTCTCTGAATTTTGTTGGATGATCGGGTCTTTCAATAACAACATTTGAGTACTTTAAATCACATCCTAAATATTGATTAGTGACTAGAAAACTGAAAAAAGCAACCTCATTACTCAAGGGACAGATGATCTATGAAATGATCAAAAACGAAAAAAGCAATCTGTAAATCTCTAATACTTAACAATTCTATACAAGTCTCTTTTCAGGAAGTAAGCTTTCACAGAAAGTATGAGTCAGAAAAGCAAACTTTGCTTCCTTCTATGTCAGGTGGAGATAAGTTTCAGGATGTTTTAGAATAAATTCAGTATAATCTTTGTTGTTGACTATCAAATATCTTTCTGGGCTTTCACAATTTTGTTATTCTCACTTTTTTATAACATCACTGAGATGTTTCTGATTTTGTATTCTCCTTGAAAAGTCACAGAAAACAGTCAATGCATGTTTAGGGAACATTGAAGGCTGAAGTCACCTTTAAACTTGTTACATTTACACTAAAACTAAACCCATTGTTTAACTGCATAGCCACATAGGATCCTTGAAGGTAACACGGAAATCAATCTACTTGCATATTTGTGTTACAGTTAAATCCCCACTTAAGAGTCATGATTATATAAAGTAATTACAAAATTTGATGGGGAAAACTATTTTAATGCATACAATTTTATAAAGGTAATTAGAACTGGAAACGTCTTTGAGCTGCAGGGATCACGGTTGGGGAGATTTGCCCTTACAAATTCTTTGCATGATAGAAATGAACCAATAAATTATGATAAGTATATTGACATTCCCATTTTCTTTCTTTTTTCTTTTTTTTTTTTTTTTTGAGTTGGAGTCTCACTCTGTAGCCCAGGCTGGAGGGCAGTGGCACGCTCCCAGCCACCGCAGCCTCGACCTGCTGGGCTCCGGTGATCCTTCTGCCTCAGCCTTCCGAGTAGCTGGAAATACAGGCGCACGCTACCATGCCCGGCTGATTTTTTTATTTATTGTAGGGATGAGGTTTTGCCAAGTTGCCCAGGTGGGTCTCGAACCCACGGGCTCAGGCAATCCACTCACCTCAGCCTCCTAAAGTGTGGGATTACAGGCTGAGCCACCGAGCCCGGCTGACATTTCCATTTTCTACCAACTCATATATGAATGGAAGACTAAATACCTGATTTCAGTGATTGGAAACCAGAATATACCACACCAAAATATGATTGCAAAAGAGTGTAGGACATGTCACCCTAAAATATGCCTCTTTAGTCTATTAATTATTTTGAGCTCAAGGCAGGGATAAGCTTTCTCTGAACTCCTTTATTTGTCAAAAGATAGATATTCCAAAATAAAACCTCAGTTGTCATGTCGGCTATTGTTTTATCATCAGGGAAAATTGACTCATACAAAGAGAGGAGACTAGAAGTCGACACCATACCAAAACAAATTTTGTCACAAATGATCATATCTCTCATCTGTTATTCTAAGGTCCCATTCATCTTTCCTAAAGATCATTTATTCTCCCCTAAGTAACCTATGTCCTCCTTCCCTTTTCCTATTAAGATGGAATGCAAGCTGTCAAATCTTACTGATTTGGGGAGTATTCATATTTTTCCCTGTGATGCCTTTGTGCATGTAATATTAAAAATCAACAAATCTGTATACATTTTCTTCTGATAACCTGCCTGTTATCAGTTTATTTCATTGACTGAGCTACTGAAACTACGATGGTAAAGTATTTCCTCCTCTACACAGTGTTCTCAATATAGTTTTTTTCTTGATGTGAAATTTATCATCCGTTAGATGAATATAGCATTCACTATGAAATATATTTTATTACTAATATCAGCAGTCTTTTGCACTCACATTGTCTTGAACTCAAACTGTTCTCTCTTGCATGCTTACACTTGATGTGATAATCTGTTAATGACTAAGATTCTGATCAGTTAAATTCTCGGTGTCAACATTTTCACTTTCCTTTAATGAAACAAGTTTTATGTTGCAGAAAAATATTTCCCATGTGAAAGTTTACTCAAGCATATTCCGCATCTGTACATCAATGGCTCCTCTGGTTTAAATTGAAAGCACAGATTTTTGAAAGTGAGATGCAAGCTTATGCTGTAAAGAAGTTGAATAGCCGGGACATAATGGGTTAATAATGAGTCATTAGTGACTAAGGTGAAGGAAAATTTGCTGTAAAGTTATAAATGACTTTGCAACACATGCATCATTCGGCAAGAACCAAATGTCAATGGGAATCCAAGGGCCAGGACTTCCTGTGAATTTATAAACTATTTAGAAGAACACAAACAATTTATACCTGATAGTGGAGAGGAAAACGGAATGCTTAAATTCCTAATTTTCATTAAACCTAAGCCACTTAGGTGATAGAGAGAACAGCATAAATAGTTTAAAAATCGTGTCGCATACTGATGGCTTTCAGCGCTTCCTAAAATCAGACTCTAATCATATTCTCAAACAGCTGCCAGCACTACCTCTTATTTCTTTGAAACTGGTTCTCTTTTCCAAAAGGTTATGCAGAAACTTTGAATTCTCTGACAGGGCCGTGCATGTCTCATTCTGAGAGGCATTTAGTATGCTCAAGAGATATTTGTCAAAAACAAGAGTCTCTGTTTTCCAACCAGTGCTGCAAGAGCTCTGTTTGGTTAAAAAGACTGTAAGTTGTGGATTGAGAGCAGGGATTCAGAGGGGTCCTGTGGGGTCAGGTGTGGTCTTTTATTTTCTAGACAATGGGGTGATCTGGGAGATCAAGAGAACAGGGTGAAACCAGCAGTCTGGGAAGCAGAATGGCACTTAGGACCTCATATAGCAACAATTTGCTATCTGGGAAGTACTTCAGTATTCTAATCACTGATGTTGGCTCATCATAGCATGCTAGCTGATTGAATGAATGATCTCTCCAGCAAGACTGTCAAAATGTGTCCATTAGAAAATGTTCTAGTGGTTATGTTAAGAGCACATGACACTGTCACCAGATGCCCTCAGTAATATGGATGCCTTTTACTCTCAATAGACATTTCCTGTTCTATTCCCAGATTAGAACATAAAGTCTCCGTCTACTTATGCAGCAACTTCCAGAACTAGCAAGTGTCAGGGCAGGAATTCAGCACCTTCCATCTTTCTCCTAGAGCTATGTAAACTACCTCTGCTGACGAATATAGGATCCTCTAAGGGAACCTAGTTTGAGAGCTCCACATCTAGGTGAGACTTTGGGAGGGAGTGGAGGGCTGTTTAGGTATGGAAAAGAGATAGGAGACTGTCCTTGTGATGATACAAGCTTGTGACATTCTGTTCTTTATCATTCTAAAAATAAACTTTCAACTTTCTTATCCAATAAAGCACATTGCATGAGATCTATTTAAACAAGGCTTGGTTATGCGAGTGATTTAGGGAAATAGGTGCTCTGGAGCAATAGAGAGGCTCCTTGATGAAAGAAACTGGGGCCCGAGGTCACCAGGGAGTTCTGTGAAGTCAGCTACGGAGCCAGCCAGCTCAGGCAAGAATCCTAACTGTAGCTCCCCTCAGGTGCAGGATGTTGTACAGAGTGTTGTACAGAGCAGATAAAGCGTATAGTGAACCTCTGATTATGTGTGAAAAGGCTAAAATCCTGTGGGAACAGAAAAAGAAACGTATGTGTGAAGTGGGACACAAGATATGGTGTTGGTTAATAGTATATAAATCATAGATGATACTATACTGCTGGGATGTGCTTTTCTTCATTCAGTTACTTTGAAAATTTAATTTGACTGACAAGATTAAGTACTTAACATATATTAGTTCTTACTAGTGCTATTTTTACATAAGAAAAAGAATAAGTGTTACCTTCCTAACCTTAGCAGCTGCTATTAAAGAACTTTTTGCAAAGTGCATATTGGGTAAATGTTTGCTGAATGAGTGACGAATGTATGATATCATGGAAGCAATAGAGTCATGGTCACTTGATTATTAATTTATTTTCCCTGTATATGTGGATATCTAGGAACCTGGAAAATACATAATCAATTTTAAAACTGTGAAATACAATAAGTGAAAATGATTTTATAAATAATAAACTCTCAATTTACTTCATTTTATGTAGGTCTACCTGTAAAGCACATAAATCAAAACATGATATAGCATGACATGGTGCTGTAATATAACACATTGGAGACAAGCTAACAGTTAAATTGTAACATGCAGTGTCGGGAGCCATAATCTTACAGGTGCCAGTTCTGAAGCTGCCTGAAATGTACCCACTTCACCAGGCAGGCAGAGCCACTGGTGAAAACCATGGAATTGGCAGAGTCCCATGGAAGGGAAGGCAGAGGGACTTCAGATGGCCCTGGAAAAAACAACAATGTATGCTCCTCATGGTATTAAGTTTCATGATATGTTTATCCCGGATGTTTGTTAAAATTTTATCCGTTAAACACTCTGTTTTTAATGAAACCCAATTCTATGGATCAACCGAAACTAGACATGACGTCCAAAGCTCATTAGTTAATGATCTTCTTTTAAACAATCCTCTAACCAAAATAAGGCAGATTTCTGCTTCTCTCCCCACCAGCTGAGACAATACTTGTTTCACCCTTTTATAAGAACGTAAAGAAATATTTCCCAGAACTGAACACAGCAGGACAGGCCATTCTAGAGAAACAGTAAACAGTTTAATTATTTTGTAGAGAATAGTTTCACTATTCCACTTTTTCTTCATAGAAACACTAGAGATACTAAATCAAATAGACAAGTTATTTTTATAGTGAAAATCGACAATTATGTTGGATATAAAATTAATAATAGATTATGGTGGGCGCCTAGAGGGAAAAGTAGTATGCAGAATTTAGATTGGTTTGACCCATTTTTACCATACACTGGTGTTTATGATAAGAATTTTGTTAGATGGTTTTGGATAAATGGATGCAGGATCAGACACAGGTTTCCACGTGGGAGCAGATAAAGCGTATAGTGAACCTCTGATTATGTGTGAAAAGGCTAAAATCCTGTGGGAACAGAAAAAGAAACGTATGTGTGAAGTGGGACACAAGATATGGTGTTGGTTAATAGTATATAAATCATAGATGATATAAAGTATAAGTAAGAAAAATAATAGAAACAGAAAAAATTATAGATATAAAAACTTAGAGTTAAAGTATAGAATAAGACTTATAAGATAGAATAGAGAAGTTAAGATGGAATAGAGAAGTTAAGAAACATCCCTAAAAGAAAGTAAAAAAGACTTGCCTTACTTCAGCAGGTTTCACACCTTAGGGGCATAAGCCAATATTTGCTGTTATAGTTGTAAAATATTAAATAGATACATAAACATTATAAAGTTAAAGGTTAGCATAAATAATAGACATTTTTGTTTAGATCATTAAAGATTAAAAATCAACTGAGGGGGTTTTGGATATCATATGTTGTTTTAAATTGTAACTAGTTGGAAAAATGTACGTGTAATGTTAAGATTATGCCAAAAAGAGCATTATAAATATAGCCTCATGAGCAATAAAGTTTTGCAGTGATTGCCATCCTCATCGAAGGTGTGTGGTCTCTGTCTATCACCCCTTCTCTCATCTCCCCTTCAGGCCCGACCCCACTGGAGCAGGTCTCCAACAATGCAGCAATATTTAGTATTTGTTATGCAATTTAACAAAAGCTATACATATAAGACAGAATTTCAGCCCTTAAGACTAGCACTGTAAGTTACCAGATAAGATATCATTATTTATTTAGTCACTAATATAAGCACTGACTTAATTAGTCTACAGACATTCACTGGAGATTCACAATGTGCCATGCACACTGCTAGGCACTGAGTATACAATCATAGCAAAACAGTGCTTTTGCTTTCAAGGAACTCCCAGTTCTGTGGAGGACACAGACACGTAAATGACAAATTAAAATGAAATGTGATAAGTACTATAAAAGTGAGATGGAACAGAATGTGATAGATCATTAGGATAACTGAATGTGCCTGGTAATGTGTTTGGTAGAAGTTCACAGATGAGAAAGTTACTTAAGGCTCTGAAAGGATGTTTCTAAAGCCTAAGCTATACAATTCAGTAAATAATATTAAGATAATTGCAAGTTAGGTGGGAATGAAAATCTTTAATGATCTAGAACAGATTTTAAACAATGGTAGTACTAGCTTAATTAGAAGGGAAGGGACAATTAGAAGGGAAGGGACAGGGCCATTTGATTTTTAAATTTTATTTGAATAGTCTATTTTAACTATCCACCTGCCAAATGAGCGAGGCATGTCCTTTCCTTTTTGCTATGATCTGCAGAATCTTACTGGAAAATGTTTCAAATGTTATTTGAATGAACTTTCCATTATTAATTGTCTGAAAGATGTTCCCAGCATTTGGTTCCTAAAATTTGGTGTTCCTTCCTCTGTCTGAACATTCTGAGGGATAGATATGCTCACATTATGCCTTTTTTATACTTAGCAAAAAAGTCTCTCTCACTTATTTCTCCTGTTTTGGTGTTTTTTTTCCCCTTGACTATTTGGTACCCTTTTCGTTAAACAGCCCTTTAATACTTGTAAGTACAATTATTGTGTTCATAGAAGTCCTTTCCTCTGATCAAGCTTCTGCAACTTCCTTAACTATATCTCACATGATAGAACCTTGACCATTTGGGGAAGATAAAATATATATCTTACAGTAGCAGGAATAGATTTAAAATTCTTTTTTTTTTGAGTCAGATTCTCACTCCGTTGCCCAGGCTGGATTGCAGTGGCACACTCACAGCTCCTGCAGTCTCGACCTGCCAGGCTTAAGCGATCCTTCTGCTTCAGCCTTCCAAGTAGCTGGAACTACAGGCAGGCACTACCACGCCCGGCTTATTTTTTGACTTATTGTAGAGACAAGGTCTCACCAATTTGCCCAGGCTGGTCTTGAACCCCTGAGCTCAAGTAGTCTTCTTGTCTCGGCCTCCCAAAGTGCTGGGATTATAGGCTTGAGTCACCACGCCCAGCCAGATTTAAAACTCTTCATGAGATCTTGGAAGTGTCTTGTCACATTCACTGAGAGCTCTTTTTGGGATAAAGTTTTATTCTTACTAGTTTTTATTATTTTCTGTTAGAATTCTCCATATCCCATTATAATTACTTGGTCTTTTAAGGTAAAATTGTTGGTCTTTTCTGACCATGATTATGAGGAT
The DNA here is from genome assembly GCF_000164805.1 of Carlito syrichta. Taxonomy (NCBI): domain Eukaryota; kingdom Metazoa; phylum Chordata; class Mammalia; order Primates; family Tarsiidae; genus Carlito; species Carlito syrichta. The sequence goes on from NW_007259262.1 coordinate 808,334, forward strand.
TTTGTTGTTTGACTACAGCTGTCAGCTTATTAGAAAGAAATGGACTTGGCTGTATCCACCTTACCTCTCTGGACCACTGTTTCCTTTTCTGTAAAATGAGGAGACTCACTAAGACACATTCCAAGAGCTTTGGCAACTTTGCCTCCAAAATTCTGAATCTATGCGTCTGTTTTCCTCACCAGAACAACTGGGAACACCAGAGGTCACTATTCTCTTTGCTGACTGTATAGTTTCTTCCAAAATTACACAACAGTAATGACAACTCCTTGTTGAAGCTACCTTGATCTTTGTTTTTGGCTGGAACTCAGTGGTATGTGTTTCATATGAGGCAGAGGAAAAAGCAGTCACAGGAGGAGGGAGACCAACATGACCTCATGGAAACGAGCATAGCACTTGTTTTTCTCACATGAAAGCGAAAAATAAGGACCAATGCACACCACTTCTTAGAGTAACAGACACCAAAGAAAAGAAAAGGGGACCATTGGTAAACAGTGGGTCAGTGCCGCTATTTCTTGCTGTTCTTTATCCCATTCATGATATGAATGTGTCTTCATAAATTACTTTCTAAAGCTGGAAGTGTTTTTTTCTTTGAAGAGGTTCATTATCTATAATTCTGATTCTCTGTACTGAAGCGAATGGAATCAATAACATGCCCCATGATAATGCTGGCTAAAATTTATCTTTTTGAGACCGTAACCTTTCTCATACAGCATAATGATTGAAAGGCTATCCTGCTACTTGGTAATTGAACAATCTCACTTTCCCTTCTATTTAAAGCAAAACTTCAAAATCTCTCAGAAACATTGAATAAATAAGCTTAATATTGCAGTTTCTTTTTTTTTTTTTTTTTGAGTTGGAGTCTCACTCTGTCGCCCAGTCTGTCGCCCAGATTGGTGCGCTCCCGGCCACCACAGCCTCGACCTACTGGGCTCCGGCGATCCTTCCACCTCAGCCTTCCGAGTAGCCGGAATTACAAGCGCGCGCTACCACGCCCAGCTAATTTTTTTATTTATTGTAGAGATGAAGTCTCGCTGCACAGGCGGGTCTCGAACCCTCGGGCTCAGGCAATCCACTCACCTCAGCCCCCCAAAGGCGCGGGATTACAGGTTGAGCCACCGAGCCTGGCAGTTTCATCTTACCTCCTCTGAGCAGTCTAAGATGTCTCAGTTGTGCAGATCTTCAGGAGTAAAATATGGTGATATTATTTGGTAACTAAAAAAATTTATAATAATGTATATATTCCAAGAACATTTACATGAATGATTATAAACATACATACATATTACATAATATATATATACAAAAAAGAATATATAAACTACATAGCAAAAGCAAATTTTTAGTGTCTAGTGTTGCTCTACGCACTCAAAGTTCATTTAATCCTCACAATTAATAGAAGTACTTTTGCATAATATAATGGGATATTATTATCACCATTTTATAGATGAGAAATCTCAGGCACCAAGATAGGAATTGAATTGGCTGAGGTCACACAGGAAGGGAATGGAGGAGGCAATTTGCCCCCAGAGACATTATTCTTATTATTTTCATATCACCATATAGATATAGTCCATAAGTGTATCTATACACTACATAAGTATCTACTACGATTTTTTTTCTTTTTTCTTTTTGATTCAGGAGTACAAGTGCAGGTTTGTTACATGGGTATATTGCCTAATGGTGAGATTTGGGCTTATATTAAACCCTTCACTCAAATAGCGAGCTTTGTACCCAACAGGTAGTTTTTCAACCCTCACCTCCCCCACTCCTCCCTTTAGGAGTCCCCTTGTCTATTTCTTCATCATCATGTTTGTATGTAGCCAGTGCTTGGCTTGCACTTATAAGTAAGAACTCATGGTTTGGGTTTCCTGTTTCTGTGATAATTTACTTAGAATAGTGGACTCTGGATACACTTAAGTTGCTGCAAATAACAGGATTTAATGCATTCTTATGACTGCATATTATTTTGTGGTATATCCATACCACATTTTCTTTATTCAATACATAATTGATGGGCACCTATGTTGGTTTCATGTCTTTGCTACTGTGAATATTGTTGTGTTAAATATACAAGTACAGGTGTCTTTTTTGTAGAATACTTTCTTTACCTTTGGTTTTATACCCAGTAATGAGATTACTGCGTTAAACGGTAGTTCTATCTCTAGGTCTTTGAGAAACCTCCAAACAACTTTCCACAGTGGCTAAACTGGTTTACATCCCCACCAGCGGTGTGTGATCATTCCATATTCTCCACAACCTGGCCAATATCTGTTGGTTTATCACTTCTTAATAACAGCCATTTTGACTCGTATGAGAGAATATTTCATTTATCTGATGATTGCCTACTATGAAAATATTAGTTAACCAAACCTAATATTGGCTTAGTGATGTTACACTGGTCAATTGAAGTTGTAGTAAAAAAGGATAGAAAATGGTAGAGGTCACTAGTTCTTACCAAAACTTAAAACATGTAGTTGAAAATGAATGAAATATTTTCAATATTCTTTTTTCTAATATCTTCTAATTTTTGTCTAATAACTCATTTTCAGCATCTAAAATAATTCTGAAAATCTATTCACATAGTAATTCATCACAAATTGTAGTGATCATCTAGATTCTTTCTCTCTTAAGAATACAAGCAGGTGCTATAAAAATTCCAGTGTATTATCATGCCAAAATTCTCAATACACCGTCTTTCATTAATTAGATCTCTCTTTGCTATCTTACCTTTTCATCTTCCAGGACTCCAGAAAAGTTGTGGCTAACTACCAAGGAAAACCCTCAAATAAACAGGAGTAGCCTTATGTGAGTTCATCTCTACACTATTCTAGTTCAGTAGGTAACAGGAACATAGCTCAGACTGATGAAAACATAAAATCTGGCTGTGCTGCCCAAGAACGGGATTTTCAGGATATCTCCAGGTAACTATAATATACATTCTTAGCTTAGAATCACTGCTTTACATGTTGTAATCTCATCTTGCAGCTAGGATGTCTAGAAACTTGGGCTTACTAGAGGAAGAAATGGAAGACTCTGAAGAAAATGCTGACCATTTGCCACCTGCATAACTAATGTGACATTGCATAATTCCCACCCTGCTTATCTCCTTCATATCACTCCATGTTCTTCTCCTGCCCCTTGACTTGTCCAGTCTCTTTAATTCACAATTCATTAGATGTAACACGTGCTTTAATGCTTCAGGGATTTCACGCATATTAATCCCATATCACTCTTCACTACTCCTTGCCTGACTGGTAAGGTGGACTTTTATTGTGTCAGTTTAGATAGGTAGGGTTCACGTTTCCCAAAATTATCTTTTATGCATATTTCCAAATTAGCAGTGAACATAAGAGATAATTGGGATGAGATTTGGAAGGCAGAGAGGAGTGACAGAAACATTTTTTTCACACGTGGGTTGTTGGTTCAGGGGAATTATGTGCAGGTGCTGCTGGAGTTCACACCGCTTTTCTTCCCTGCTGGTGCATCATGTTAGCAAGGAACAGCAGCTGAGCCTACAACTCCATCAGCAACTACCAGATCCTCCTTTGGCATCTTCATCTCTCCAACTAGGTGCATGTTTAACTGTAGGACAAGGATCCTAATTTATCCTGTAGGTTTTTTTGTTTGTTTTTTTTTAAGAAGGACACTGGAAGCTTGAAAGTGTTGAAAAACTGATGTTGGTTTCAGTTCATCTTCACCTGTTTCAGTCTTCTCTTGTTCTTACTTCATACCCATCTTCTCTCCTTGCTTGCTGGCCTCAGCCTCCAGATGCCAAGTTGAAAGCCTTTCATAGACCGTTTATTCAGCTCCTACTATTGTGCTAACTCAATTCATAAGAAATTCCTATATATCTCTCCTGGTGGTTTTTTGTTTGTTTGTTTGTTTGTTTTGAGACAGGGTATTTCTCCATCACCCAGCTGGATTGCGGTGGTGTGATCATATCTTACTGGAGCCTCAAACTCCTAGTCTCAAGCCATCCTTCTGCTAGAGCAACTGAGACTACAGTTGTACCTCTGCCATGCCTAGCTATTTTTTAATTTTTCTGTGAAGATAGGATCTCCCTTTTTTGCCCAGGCTGGTCTTGAAGTCCTGGCTTCAAATGATCCTTCCAAGTCAGTCTCCCAAAGTGCTGGGTTTTCAGGAATGAACCACCAGCATTACTCATAGTGATTCTGTTTCTTCAGTCAAACCTGAATGAACTAGCTTCTCTTCCTCCTTCAGACTTCAACTGAGATACCCCCTTTCAGGAACCATGGCAGACAACATTAGCTACAATGTGCCCCTTTCTTCACTCCTCTGGTTACACTCTGTCTCAGCAGCTTGTTTATTTCTTTACAAGAACTTATCATCATTTATATTTATTTTATTAATCTGTTTACTTGTTGTCCTCCTGTCCCCATAACTAGAATGTAGATTCCATAAGAGATGAGGGTATACCTGTTCTTTTTGTCACTTTGTCCCAAATAGTTGTCCCAATACCTATTACATAGTGAACGTTTAATAAGTATCTTTGTACACCTGAATGGATGAAAAATAGACTGATCGTTTTTAGAAAGGGAGCTTTGAGGGCCTTGAGAACAAAGAGTTCAAAGAGAGACCGGCTGGTTCACCAGATACAGGACTATTTAAATTAATAAGGCTTGAAATAGGGCAGGGTGAGAAATGAGGAGGAAAGTTTGTTGTTGTTGTTTTTTTTTGTAATGGACATAAACAAAGACTAGACAGGATGATTTGACTTCTTTATGCAGAAGATCGTGAAAAAGAAGGAAGAATCAAAATGACAGTTTTCCACAGGTGACCAGGAGGGTGGTGTTGCTTCAGTAGATTAAAGATGAAGGAGAGGTTTTAAGTGAGAGAGATTTTGAGTTTGAAGTTTTCAATTCAAAGGGAAATTTCTGAATAAAAGCAAAGAATAGTGACACACTAATTCAGACATGTCAGGCATTGGTGTTATTTGAAGCCAAGGCTACAGTTAAGATTATCCAGATAGACTGTGGAAGAGAGATTAGGAGAGGTCCAAGGAATTTTCGACTTATTAGGATGCTGTTAAACATCCTTCAATGAACAAGATGGCAACCTCCACCCCCAACAAAGCGTTGTCCATCCCAGAATAGCTATAGTGTGGAGGCTGAGAATCACTGATATAGAGAACATTTTGCAAATAGCTTTCTTTAGAACATAATTTGTGTAAGTTCCATGGATATACATAGATTTTATTCATACACTCATACACACATGTACATAAATAACTATGTGGTCAAAGTGGTTTCTAAAATCATTAAATGGGTTTATTTACTTCAGTATTCCTCAGAGTCTTGACACTATCAATGGATGTTTTCAGTTTCTTAAATGGCATTCTGCATGTCCTATACTTAATTGACTTTGGAGACTATTTCTGGTGAAACACATTGAGAAATTAATATTTTGGGGGGAAAAAAACTTTAGAAAATCCTATTTTGGAGTCTAAGAATGGAATTTTAGAATATAAGGGATACAATAATAGGACCATTATCTCCTATAAAATTTAAAAAACAATGAGAATATAGATCTGTCATCTAACTTTAGGTCTGAATGGTGGATTAGTCTAAGACTAAGAAGTAGCTAGTTGTGCAGGAATTTAACTTGGGGTCTATTTATTATCTTATAAGTAAAACTACATAACTATGAGAATGCATTAAAACTGTAAAACACTTTTATCTATGCAACAGTCTTTGTAGAAAATCATACTAAGAAATACATAACAAAAAATATAAATAAAACCAAAGAGTTAGGATCAAGCATTGTACTTATTTCAAAATATATACATTAAATTAACGATTATATTTAAAATAAAAGTTTAGGTGCCAAGTGCAGTGGCTCAAGCCTGTAATCCCAGCACTTTGGGTGGCAGAGGCGAGAGGATTGCCTAAGCCCAGGGGTTCGAGACCAGCCTGGGAAACTTAGCGAGACCTCGTTTCTCCACGATAAATAAATAAATAATAAAAAACTTGAAAGACTGAGACAGAAGGATTGCCTGAGCCCCGCAAGTCGAGGCTGTGGTGGCTGTGAGTGTGCCACTGCACTCCAGCCTGGATGACAGAGTGATCCAACTAAAAAGTAAAATAAAAGGTTTAAACTTACATTAAAAATAATATTGAAGCTATATACAACCCCAAAGTATGCCTAAAATTAAGTGCCTTACATTTACTATAGAGGGCTCCTTGAAAAAAACTCCAAATTCTCTCTCTCTCTTTTTTTTTTTTTTTGAGGGCAGACCCCATATAGTACACTTGGAATTTGCTCCTACGGATCAAACAGTCAACCAAAGCTTTTATCTGGAAATTTTGCGAAGGTTGAGTCACAGTTTGCAGCAGAAACATCCTGAGTTGCCGCAAACAGGTGACTGGTTCTTCCACAATGACAACTCACTCTGCCCACACCACTCTGAGTGTTTAATAATTTTTGACCAAAAACTGCATGACCCCTGTGCCCCACTCTCCCTATTCACTCCATCTTGCATGAGCGACTTTTTTTATTGTCTGCCCGGAGGAAAAAATCCTTCAAAGGGAAACATTTTGCCAATTTGGAAGAGGTGAAACAAAACTGCAGAAGCACTAAAAGGTACCATAATTGATGAGTTCAAAAACTCTTTTGAGCTGTGAAAAAATTATCTCGGTAGGTGTATTGCATCAAACGGAGAGTACTTGGAAGGTGAATGAAGTTTAAATATGTACGAATAAATATACATTTTTAAAAATAAATTTCATTTTTGGAGGAATCCCCCTTTGTACTTTGCATCTCTATAAACATGCCAAATTTAATCACTGGCCAAAATCACTGACTAGTTTTTAAAATGTTTTGAATTCATCCTGATATCCATAGAAAACAGAAATACAGTCATAGCTTGGTATTCATGGAGCACTGTAGCAGAACCCCTGGCGGACACCAAAATCCACGACTGCTCAAGCCTCAGGTATAAAACGGTATAATCGTTGCATAAGTTAAGCTTATCCTCCCATATACTTTAAATCATTTCCAGATTACTTCTAGCGCCTCATACAGAATAAATGCTATGTAAGTAGTTGTTATACTGTATTATTTAGTAAACAATGACAGGAAAAAACAATCCTTACTTGTTCAGAATGGGCACAACCTGCCTTTTTTTCCCAAAATATTTTCATTCTGCATTGAGTTGAATCCACAGATGCAGAACCCACAGATACAGAGGGCCCAGTTGATTCAAACACACATGCTGTTCAAATGCTGCAGCACTGCAATTATCAGCACTGCTTTTTAGCAGCAAAGCATTTTACTTGTCAAATGATGTTATCTCTTTAGCCTTATTTCTACTTGGAAAAATGATGGTGGACCATTGACTGGCAAGTCTATCAGTACACTTGGATGTTTTTAAGACTTGTAAAAGTTTAGATTATTCTGAGGATTTTATGTTACACATTTTTAAAAAAGAAAAATGCTGGAAATAATTTGAGGAGTACAGCAATGAGCGATGATAAAGCCAAACAGTCTAGAAAATAAGCTGTAGAAAGAAGGGTAAAAAAGATGGCTGACTTATAAAAGAGAATTCTGAGGAATGAGTTCCTGAAAATTCTGTTTGAATCAAAAAGAGAACGTATAAAAATATACTTAAGTTGTACCAGGAGAAAAGGTTAAACATAAAGATGAACTGTGTTATTATACTCTTGAATCATTTCTAAGTTGATGCTTTTATAGTATATTGAGGGCGAGAGTCTGATACCTAAGCATGTTGAATTATATTTAATGCCACCTGGATAAAAAGAAAATGTGTTATTTATTTTTATCTATATACACCATTCTATGGTTTTAATAAATGCTTCTCTAAGCATATGTTGTAAGAGGTGGCGAAATGAAAAACACATGCGGCATGGCAGAATGAAAATATATCAAAAGATTTTATGGGGAAAAACGTGGGTGTTTTGTGCATAAGTATAGGATGCTATTCATGGAGGAATTTCTATAGCTCAGTGCCAAGACCTCAGTATTTTAGGCTCTAAAACTTTATTTTATATATAGTTTTATATAAACCTTTTATATAGAAGTAGTTATCTTTTGACATACTAAAATTAACCAAAGTAAGAAGCCATGCATGAAAGCCTACCACCAATATATTAATCGGCAATAGGGCGTGCACTTGCACATGTACAGAAAGTTTTACATTTGCCTGATGACATGTTCTTTCTCAATGCTTAGGGATGGGTGCAGAGCAAAACTACACTGTTTGTTTGGTGAATACAAAATTATAATAAGTTGCATTCTTGCATTAGGTAAATAGACCAGTTTACATTGTGGTGACACAATAAACCCTACAATCTCAGTGGCTTACTAAAACAAAGGTTCTCTTGGAGAGGTGGAAGGGCATATATAAGCTCTTAAATATTCAGCCTGAAAGTGACATATACCACTTTTACTCAAAATCATGGCCAACATCAGTCATATGGTATAGCCTAATTAGAAGAGGGCTGAGAAATGTGAAAATGCATGCAAATGTTTGGTGACTTGTAAATGACTTTGTTAGAGCAGTTGATGATTTAATGGTACAGGTCAAGACAGGCTTCTGCAGCAATCCCTAAGGTTGTATGAAATTTGTCAATGATCCCAATAGTTTAAAGAGAGAGCCTAACTTCTTCTCCTCCTTCTTCTGCCCTTCTAGTCTAGAGTTTATTATTATTATTAAGATTCTCTCTCTTTTAAAAAGCTCTATGCCTGGGTGCAATGGCTCACACCTTTAATCACAGCAATTTGGGAGGCCAAGGTGGGGGGATTGTTGGCATTCAGGAGATCTAGACCAGTTTGGGCAACATAGACTTTGTCTCTACAAACATATTAAAAAATTAGCTTGAGGTGGGATGCACCTGTAGTCCCACCTACTTGGGAGGCTGAAGCAGAAGCATCATCTGAGGCCAGGTAGTCAAGGCTGTGGTGAGTTGTGACAGTGCCACTGCACTGCAGCCTAGGTGAGAACAAAAAAAGCTCTAAAGTGAAGTTTGTTTATATTTTATTGTGAAATTTATCTATTATTCAGTATCTTATCACTTCATTTCTCCATTTTCAATGGACCTAATCCACTTAATAATCCACTTAATATCTTTACATTTCAAGGCAGTTTACACTCATGTCAGCTGACTTGATAACCTCTCTATGTCTGTAAGAAATTTAGTCTCTAGTTTTATTCATCATATGTTGATTTTATATTTGAACTGGATGGAGGGGGTATAAACATTCTTTTAATAATATTTTCAATTAATTACTATTTTGTTATCAAGGAAAAATATAGAGTTTAGGATACAATATTACACATTGCATTGTTGTTCATAATTGAATTATTTTAACTGACTTGATTAATGTTTAAAGTTGTCACATCTGGAAGAAAATTGGTCAACTGCATGCATTCTTTCATTGTTTTCACCATAAAGCTTATAAGTCCACTCTTTTCTATATAATACAGTTTGCATTTTGTTAAAGACACAAAATTTCACAAAATATTCCCTGTAATAAAAAAATAATTAGAATGAACCCAGATGTCCATCAATAGAAAAGTCTTTAAATGATATCACACATGATTTATTCAAAGAACTGAATATCGGGCATTTGGAAATAATGAGTTATACATATATATAAGCTGTTCAAGGTTTATGCAAAGCAGGAAGTTTGACAACAGCATATATAAAATGATTTATTTTTATTTAGGGGATCAAATAAACTAATGCATAACACATGCTGATAGATGAATAGGGAAAAATTCTTGTAAAATAGCCACCAAACTCTATCTAATGGATGAAATTTATTAACATATTCTGTGATATTTATACTTTATGTATAAGAAATGCATATTACTTTTATCAGGAAAATATTTAAGCTATATTTAAAGAGACTGCTAATATAGTTGACTTGTGGAAAATTAGGTAAAATGACAGACAGTAAACTTGTTATTTCTGAGGTGCAAACTTTGAGTAAAGTCTTATAATTCAAAGTCAGCTCCATGAAATTTGACCAAATGAGACACTTCTTTGTCCCAGGATTGTAGTCTATTCCATGTATTTATTATCTGTTACTGCATCAGAAATTGTCCCCAAGATTTAGGAGCTTAAACCACACTTATTATCGGGGAGCAGCTGAGCTGGGTGGTTCTGGACAAGGTCCCTCATGAAAGTTTACAGTCTGGTCATGAGCTGGGACTGCAGTCTTCCTGAAAGTTTAACGGGGAGCAGGTCTGCTTCCAAGTCCACTCATGTGCCTGCTGGCAGGCTTGCATTTCTCAGCAGCTGTTGGCCGAAGACTTCAGTTTCTTGCCACATGAGCCTTCCACAGGCTTCCACGATGTACATTTGTAATGGCAGCTGGTTCTCTCCAGAGCAAATCATCCTAGAGAGAAGATATGCATAGGCAGTAGCTCTAGTCTTTATATAACTCGATCTGGGAAGTGATACACCACAATTCTGCTGCATTCTATTGGTAGCAACTTACTATAAATTGTACTCAAATATTGTTACAGGGTGTAATAAACTGATATCATCAAGGGAGACACAATACTAGAGCATGAAAAACGGAAGGCACAGATGATGGAATGCCATCCTAGAGACCGCCTACCACATCTCCCACGTTTGGCTTTCTTTCCTTCCCATAATATTTGACATCTTCTCATAATCCTAGTATACACTGGTTTATTTGTTTACTCTCCCCCTACCACTAGAATGTGAGTGACACAAAGATAGAAATTGTTTCTTTTGCTTGTCGCTAACAACTAAAGCAATACATGACTCATAGTAACTGAAAGATCTTTTGAATGGCTGAATGCATGAAGGATAAGTACATCTTTATCGTTCATTTTGGGGAGCTGGTTGGTAGCAGAAATTTAGCAATTTTGTTTAGTTCAGTTCTTATTTTCATCATTTTATCCAATTACTTATTATTTCCCTCAAAAGTCTGGATTTTAATGAAAAGTTTGCATCTATGGCATGGGCAAGTCAATTCAGAAGTCTTTGTCTATTGAGGAAACAACAGAAAAAAAGATGAAAAACGTTACAAAATTCATGTCTTCAAACTGAAAAATAAGACAGTGTATGTCATACTGGGAAGATGTCAATAAATACATACACACATGTAATTTTGTTATGTATAAAAAATATTAAGAAAACATCAATAACTTATGTGTTAGTTTCAGTTCAAAACCTATTTTTGAGAGGGCAGAAGAAACTATCTTCATATTTATTGGACCATGCATTCTCAGCCAAAGAGCAATTAAACTTCTTAATATCACTAAGCACATTTTAATGCTGAAAGGAATTATCGGTGAAAATTGTAATTTAAATTACAGTAAAAACTGTGAAAAGTCAGCATTATTAAAAACTGCTGAAAATTCAAAATCTAAGTAGGTGACTAAACAACTGGCTTAAGGGGAGAATAGAACAATGGTCTAAATAAAGAATACACTGAGTGCTGAGAATTTAATTCTTCAAAGAATAGACTTTGAAGTTATATTAAACATTTCTGGAGAATCGAACATAATTGGCATTTATTTAGAAGCATCTTGTTGTAGTGAGATCTGATAAGGAGTGGATATGCCTCAGCTGGATAGACTGACCTGTGTCTATTCTTCTGGTTCATTGTTTATGTTATTGTGTTAAAAAAATTTTTTTTAATATTATAATTAATATTATCAATTAGCATATGTTTAATTGTGGGAGATTAATTAGTAGAAGGCTCATTTGGGAGGTGTGAGGTAAAGTTGATGTTCTTTGAATTATGACACATTTTGGCTCCAGGAGTGAAAGTAGTGATGGTACTCAAGCTAGAGGCCACAGATGCATGGAATGCAATGCATGGAATAGAGGATGTTAAGTCCCCATTTTCCTATAACCAAGTGGGATTTTACTCAGGATGGGCAGAAGGACGGTGGCAAGCATTTCACACACAGTGGTGTTTGGGAACCTTGGCTTTGTGTAGCAGGAAATACAGAGGTATAGGGTGATTTCTATTTTCTGTTCTAACAGCATGGATTTGGAAGTGTAAAAGGAATATGAATAGTAAAGACAGTTAATAAATCTGGGTATTTTGTTCTGAAAAAGGAATACTAGATTTAAATTTTAATAGTGAAAGATATTAGGGTAATGAAAAGGTCTAGAATTGGGCTGTGGATATAAATTGGTGGCACCTGTTATTAGACAATGGTCCTGCCTTTTTTCAGCAGTATGACTTCAAGCAAGAGACATAAATTCTTGAAATTCATGTTTTCTACCTGTGACCTGGGAATAATAACAATGACTCCCTTGAAGGTTTGTGAGCTTTAAATTAATTAACGTGTGAAGTGCATAGCAAACTACTAGAACACAGTGAATTCTCCATAAATGTTTTTTATTATGTATAATATACTTTTTATTATATATAGAACTTTTACCCTCGGCATTTAGCTGAGTAAAACACTAAAACCATTTTTAATAGATATTTCTTTTGTAAATCTTTCTTTGGGGGATTAGAAAATGGTAATACTGTACTGTTAACAACAATAGCAGTTTCTCAATTGGGCTAGAGCTCTAAAGGCTATAAGTAACAAAATGATCATATACCTGTTAGAAGCATTTATTTAGACTATTTTTGTATGTACACACTAATGTCTCATAACTCTGTTAATTTGATCTCATTTTTATTATAATTCTCATTAAAAATGAGAGGGCATATAATATTTTCAATACTAAAATCTTCTTTTGTAAGAGCAAAAGTAAGTTGACTAAGTAGCCTCTCCACATATGAGCAGGGAACTCTGTAAATAAAATAGAAAGAAGATATATCATGTTAAAGAACTTAACCATCTACCTCATGTATTATCTCATTTAAAGATCATAAAAGACCTGTAAGCTTGACATTAAGCTGAGGAAACAGATGGATATAAGGCATTTGTCCAATTCCACTAAGATGTAGTGGGCATAACATTCATATTTAGATGTCAAATCTGATTTCAACATTTGATTTCATTGCTACTAGAGTGAACTTCATTTCCAGAAGGATTTGAGCTATCTTTCATGAAAGTTATATATAATTTGTGCAAGAGAAAATTTAAAAAGATCTTCAAGTGCATTCACATATCATCAGATGTTCTGCAGGGAAATGAATGCTCCGTGTGGGAAACACACGGCATACATATCCATAGGCTTTGTAGTGAGTGCAGCCAAAATTAGAGAAGTTGAAAATGATATTTTTCGAATAATTTTCTTGATTTCTTGTGACAGATAAGAGATTCCTTAAGATTGGAAAGTAGTTGCCATAATACACTTATCAGAAAGACATTAAGTGATGAAAAGTACGGGAACAGAACATTGGTTAACTTAACATAAATTATGGGTGAAATTATATTAAAAAACCAAATACAGAGGAGACGTGCTTACACAGACATGCCACACCCAAAATGAAAAAAATAAAATTGCTTCTTTTGCTATAATCTTGAGACACTACTTTCTGTCATCTGCAGAACAAACACCAACATTTATACTAGTTTCTTATCTAAAACCATGCATTTGTAGTTTCCAACACAGCAAATTTGGTGATGGCTCAAAATAAAGGAGCATACTGAAATATCAGTAGTGATCTTCAAGTTAAATACATTAATATAACTTTACTTGGTTGACTAATAAATATGTTTGGCTATTCAGTTGTCTCACTGGTGTTTGTTGAATATATAAACTATTACTACATAACTAATGAACTACTCTAAACTCACTGGCTTAACACAAAAGTTATTTATTCTTATGCATCTGGGAATTCTGAGTCTGCTGATACAGGCTATCTTTGGATGGGTGGCTCTACTTTAAACTGTTGGACTTTACTGAGATAGCTCTATTTAGTTTATTCTGGGATCCAGACTGTGGCGGTACCAGTCACCTAGTTGTGATAGTAAATCTTATGTGTAAACTTGACTGGGCCATGGCGTGCCCAGAAATTTGGTCAAACATTATTCTGGGTGTCTGTGAGGGTCTGGGTGTCTGTATTTTTGAATGAGATTAACATTTAACTAGCAGACCAATTAAAGTAGGTTGCTCTCTTTAATGTGGGTGTACCTCATTGAATCAGTTGAAGCTCTGATTGAAAGAAAAAAAATTGTCCCTACCTCAAGTAAGAGGAAACTCCTCTTGCCTGACTACCTTGAGCAGACATTGGTGGGGTTTTTTTTGTTTTGTTTTGTTTTGTTTTTTTCTTGCTTCTGGACTTTGAAACATTGGCTCTTCTTGAATCTCGCTTCTGCTGGCTTTTGGCCTAAAACTACACCAGCAGCTCTCCTAGGTCTCCAGCTTGTCAAATGCAGATCTTGGGATTTCTCAGCCTCCTTAATCCTGTGAGCCATTCCTTGTCATCTCAATCTCAGTCTCTCTCTCTCACCCCCAACCCACCTTCTTTCTCTTTTCCAAACCCCAGAACTAAAGGATGAAAATTTTTGCCAAATTTTAATTATATTTAAAATGTTCTAAAATGTAGGAGAAAAAAAGAGGAAATCTGAATTTTTTTGAATTGAAAAACCCTATGACCAATTATGATTAAAAAAAGAGAACATTAGGCAATTTGCACAATTAACATGAGTTATCTCAAGCATTTGTGAAAGAATAGAATGTTAAAAGGTCCTGAGTTGATGGGAAGCGTATATTTTAGCAAGTATTTTTTAAAATGCTAGTTTTAATGTAACAAACACAGTGAAGGTGAATAGCTGATGTGAGAACTCATTGGTAAATTAAGTACAGAGTAAAAAAGACAAGGCTTTCTGAGCTTGTCAAGGAGGTCATCAATCTAAATGCAATAGAGAGTTTGAACAGTGGAGAAAGGTGAGCAGATATTTTCACCTGTGAAATATGTTTGAGTATGATAATTTCCCCAATTTTACAATCTAAAGAATCTTCTTTGTTTCTCTCATTGACCACAGGAAAAAAATGTGCACTTGCTCATGATGATGCAACTGCCACTAGATCATAAGACTTAAGTAGCATATATATATAGAACAGGTGATACTCTGTACTATATAACTTCACAGAAATAGAAACTATAGTATATTATTTCATTTATTTATCAATATCTATAATATATTACATAGGGCACACCTATTAATAATATCTTCTTGTTCCTTTAATCCCCCCTTCCCACCATAATATGACTTAAATAAAGGAATACATTTTTATAATTTATAAGAGCAAAAGGCTATTCAAGAAAACAACTTGGCTGAACTTGGTGGCGCTGCCAGTAATCCTAGCACTTTGGGAGGCTGAGGCAAGAGGATTTCCTGAACCTGTGGGTTCGAGATCAGCCTGGGCAACTTGGTGAGACCTCATCTCTACAATAAATCAAAAACTAACTGGGCATGATTAGTGTGTGCCTGTCGTTCTGGCTACTTGGAGGGCTGAGGTGGAAGGATTGCTGGAACTCAGCAGGTTGACGCTGGGGTGGCCATGAGCATGCCCCTGCACTCCAGCCTGGGCCACAGAGTGAGACTCTAACTCAAAAAACAAAATGAAAAGAAAACAACTTGCTCAGCACGGTGACTTATGCCTATAATCCCAGAATTTGGGGAGGCTGAGGTGAGAAGATTGCCTGAGCCCACGGGTTTGAGACCAGCCTGGGCAACTTGAAGAGACATCATCTCTACAATAAATAATAATTTTTAAAAAATTAGCCAGGCATGATGGAGCGTACCTGTGGTTCCAGCTACTTGGAAGGATGAGGCAGAAGGATCACCTGAGCCCTGAAGTTTTAGGCTGCGATGACCGTGAGCATGCCACTGCACGCCAGCCTAGGCAACAGAGTGAGACTGCAACTCTAAAACAAAACAAAAAACAACAACAACAACAAAAATTTAGCTTGTTTATATTAAGGACACTTTTCCCATGTGTTTTCCAAGTCCTTCTATCAAAAATTTGGCTTTTTCTTACTTTTCTGGGCTCAACTTCTTTCCCTTTACCCCTTATACCCCATGGTATCAAGATACAGAAAAACTTCTCTTTCTCTCTTCCTGAAATTTGCATGCCAGTTTCTCTAAATATAGTAAGTTGTTTTATGTCAGAGATGCTCATTCTTTTTATCCTATGATTATTTATGAAACACATATCTACCATATTATAGTCAGATACTATGTTACACAGTAGACACAAAAAAACTATTGAAATCCAGTCTTGGTTTGATTCTAGTAACACCAGTCTACAGTTGGTACTAAATATATATTTCTTGACAACCTGCTATTGATAATTAAATATATACTTTTTGAATAAAGTTTAATTTTAATTCACTTTTCGACATTTGAAACTTAATTTTGAGTAAGTAAAAACTTATTCTGAGACAAAAATGTATTTGATATGTCTTTCTTACCTCAAAATATTTTATAACATATATAATTATCTAAATATATAAGCAGAATTTTGTTCCCAGGACTTTTGCTTCTGGTGTCACACCAATAAATATGTTACATTACATGAAAAATAAGAAACTTTGATGTTGTGTTTAAGGTTAGTAATCAGTTGATTTTAAAATAGAAAGACTATCTTTGATTATTCAAGTAGTCATACTGCAATCACAGGAAGCATTAAAAGTAGAAGAAAAGAAGTTAAAGAAATGTGACAAAAGGGCAAATCGGAGAGATCGCAAATAAGAGAAAAACTCCACCTAACACTGCCGACTTGAAGTTGAAGGGAACAGTGTGAAGAGCATGAGAAGGAAGTCAACTCTGTCAATGACTAGCTATCTAGGAAAAGGACCTCAAGCACTGAATTGCAACCCTGCTGACACTTTGATCTTGACCTTGTGAGACACTGGGCAGAGAATCCCCCCACACCATGGCAGACTTCTGACCTACCTTTGCTGTGAGATAACAAGTGGGTGTTGTTGAAAGCTGCTAAGCTTGTGGTAACTTATTTGCTGCATAGAAAACTAATACACGGTCTAAACCAATGTGCATTATTTTCATGATTTTGTTCTGAGACAACACTCCAAGTTAAAAATTTTTAATAACATAGAAAAATATAATCTAATACCATCAACATTCTTCTCAGACCTAGGAACAACAATACAAGAACTCATATGGAAATGTAAATGACCACAAATAGCCAAAATAAACCTCAGCAGAAAAAAAAAAAAGCAGGAGGTATCACACTCCCAGATTTTAAGCTTTATTGTAAAGTTACAATAATCAAAACAGCCTGGTATTGCTACAAGAACAGGCATATAGATCAATGGAATAAAATTGAGATTCCAGAAGCAAAATCTCAATTTCTCAGCAAACTCTTCTTTGACAAAGCCTCCACTACCAATCACTGGGAAGAGGAAAACCTATTCAGTAAATGGTGCTGGGAAAACTGGTTGACCACATGCAGAAGGTTCAAACAGGACCCCTATCTGTCCCCAGACACAAAAATTAACTCTAAGTGGATCAGAGACCTAAATGTAAAACCTCAAACTAAATGCAGGAGACACTCTTATGGAAATTGGAACTGGCAACCAATTCCTGATCAAAACCCTAAGTGCCCACGTCATAAGAGATAAGATAGATAAGAGGGAGCTCATCAAACTGACAAGCTTCTGCAAAGCTTAAGAAACCATCATGAGAGCAGGGAGACAGCCCACAGACTGGGAAAAAAATATCTGCCAACTCTATGTCTGACAAAGACCTGACGTCTAGGACCTACAAGGAATTCAAACATGCTGAAAAGAAAAACCAAGCAGCCCCGTTACAGAGTGGGCAAAAGATATGAATAGACAGTTCTCAAAAGAAGACTTACAAGCCGCCAACAGATACAGGAAAAAATATTCAGCCTCATTAGTCATCAAAGAAATGCAAATTAAAACTACACTGAGATACCACCTAACTCCAGTCAGAGTGGCCATCATCAATAACTCAAAAAATAACAGATGCTGGAGAGGATGTGGCAAAAAGGGAACACTTCTACACTGTTGGTGAGAGTGTAAACTAGCATAGGCTCTGTGGAAAACTGTGGAGATTTCTAAAACTTCTAAAAATCGACCTTCCATATGATCCCGCAATCCCTCTACTGGGAATATACCTGGAAGAACTGAAATCACTCTATAAAAATGATACCTGCACATGTATGTTTATCACAGCAAGAACATGGAACCAACTATGCTGTCCATCAAAAGAGGACTGGATAAAAAAATGTGGTACATATACACAGTTGAATATTATGCAACCATAAAGAAGAGCAAAATCAAGAACAGCAACCTGGATGGAATTAGCATATATAATACTGAGTGATCTTTCACAGAAACAAAGAACTGAGTATCACATGTTCTCACTCATAAGATGTTCAAGGTATCTTGAACAGCTATCTTAATACTATAAGAAAAGGATTGACAGTAGCGGGAAACTGCGGGGTGGTGGTGGGAAGGGAAGGGAGGTGGGATTGGCAGTAGTGGAAATCTGTCTGGGGAAGGGGGAGCACACCTCATCAATAAGGGTAACTGCACAATGAATATTTGTATACCTAACCCTGAATTGTACCCCACAGCTTTAAAATAAAAAGTTTAAAAGTTTAAAAAAAGAAAAATATAATTTGAATTAAATTATATGTTTAATAAAGGTATTATAATTACTTATAAGTGAAGGTGCAATCAGTGCATGCGCAATGTGCAGATCTGTCTGTTTCTAAAGAGGGTTTGTGTCATATTAGAAAGAACACTAGAATCACAGTCAAAATAGCTGACTTCAAGTCCAACACTAGCTATGTGACACTGAGCAACTCTTATGTTTTTATGTAGGCTATATTTCTCATATTTAGAATGAAGTTCATATTACTTCTTTTTCTTGCATAGGATTGTTCCATTTTAATGGGATAATGTGTATAAATATACTCTGTATGGTATATAATGCAATGTAGACCATTGTTTTTGTTAAGCACTGGCCAGGCCATGTGTTCATTGAGCTGTGGCCACCATATTTTCCTAAGTTTTGGCCCCCTCTCTTACCTTGGGAAGGTGAATCTGATCTTTCTCTCTTTAATATATTTTCTAAATTAACTATATTTTCCAATCTAAAAAAAAAGTGAATGTGATTTTTGACTATTATTAGGCTGCTGCTAAGATAAATATTAATGTTTACATTTTCTTAGTTAATTCAGAATAGTTTCCAAAATTTCACAGTAATTAGGTTTCCTTAGCAAATATAGCTTTCTCAAAAAGGTAAATGGATTTGTGAAGGGGTAAATGGTTAAAGTGTATTTATTTATATATTTATAAAAATAACTGTGCCCTAAGGAATATTTAAAATATATTTAGAAAACTCTCCTTCTTCATAAGTAATATTATAGGGTTAATATTAATACAAACATCTCAACTCATTAAAAAACCAGCATGCAATTTATATACCTTTTTTTTTAAAGCAAAGTTGTTCAAGCAGTAAATTCAAAGAGACAAGGCTCTTTATATCATATATGTGACATTATTAATTTTGCAGCATCTCCAGAAGATGCTAAAAATAGTATGCCATTAAGTCGTAGTCATATGCAGAGTTTGCTGAGGTCTAGGTATTCACAAGTCTACACTCACAAGAAAACAATGAAGGCATTAAAAAACTCATTAATATAAAAATAGAGTGAACAAAATAGATATTGCCTTAGGCAGTACAATTACTGGTCAATGATTTCTTATTAGGTGTCTATATCATCATGACTTTATTTTAGCATTTTGCCTCTCATCCTTTGATCTGGTAATTCTCTTTTACATTCTGGACCTTTTTTTAATTTTTGGCAAGTAAACTGATCTAGTAAAGAGTCAAGCTAATCAAGCTACACTTAAGGGACTTCACTAAACCTTTTAATATTAATACAGAAATTCCTTATTTTAATAATAATAGCAAACCAATGATGACTAACACACAATGGAATGTCATTCCTTTGGAATGTCACACATTGTAATGTCTTTACTTTGAAGTACTCTTCTAAACTTTTAAATGTTTACATACAATTCATCTTTGAATAATGATTCCAGGAAATACATGTCTTTGTCATCCTCATTTTATTGGTAAGGAAGTTCAATGATGAGGTAACGAGAGTTAGAGGACCTGTAGGTTTAAAGAGAGTGTAAGTTTGGAAGATTAATTTAACCCAGAGTCCTTGACTCAACATATAATTTTTCATTCAGAATATATAGAGGAACTATTACCTGTTACACACTGTAGTGGTGCTCAGGACAGAAAAAGTCCTGAATGATAACCTTGATGACTCAGCCTAGTAGAGACAACTCTAGAAACAAAATGTAACCATGGCAATTACAGAAAGTGAAATATGCCCAAGGAATAGGAGCAATATTTAGAATAAATTATATTTATTTGTATTTCAAAATTACTACCTTGAAATTGAGTGGTAGAAATAGCCAAGTAGAGTGAAGGAGTTATAGTTACTTAGAACAATGAAACAAAACTTTCTTTTCTTTTTAGCATCTGTAGAATCTGTAGCAATATCCTTTCTTTTTGTACCATTGCTAATTTGTGATTTCTTTCTTTTATGCACCAGTGTGGTAAGAGGTTTATTAATGGTACTGACTTTGCAAATAGCTAGCTTTATTTGTATTGATTTCAAGATTTGGGTTTTACAGATAACCTTTTTTGACTGATTTCCAGTTTATTTTCATTGTCCATAAAGGTCATATTTTAATTTATTTCAAGTTTATTAAATAAATTCAGACTTAATTTATGGCCATAATATATGTTGCACATTTTGTGTGTTTTTGAAAGAATGTATTTTTTGCAGTTATTGAGTAGGGTGTTGTATAAATGTCAATCAGGTAAAGTTGGTTAATTGTGTTATTTGACTCTTCTATATCATTAGTTATTTTTGTACAGTTATTCTATCAATTGCAAAAGAATAGTTTTGAAATCTTCAATTATAGTTCATGAAATAATCTTTGGCAGTGTTCTTTTTTCTGAGCTCTCCTATTCCTGATGATAATATAGATTCTCCAAACTACTGTGATTAATGTTCATATAAAATATCTTTTTCACCCTTTTTCTTTTTATTGTATCTGTTTTTATGAGTGCTCTTGTAGATTGCATGTTTATTTGTTTGTTTGTTTTTTATTTTGATAATACCTTTTATTTGAAGTGGTTAGATTATTTACATTTAAAGTAAGTATTGATATGTTTGAATTTAAATCTACTATATTGTCACAGTATTTGGTTTCTATTTGTGTTGTCATTTTTTTGTTTCTTTATTCCTTGTTTCAATTTTCATAATGATTATTTTATAATAATTCCAATTTATGCATCTTTATTTTTTAGTGGTTACTTAGAGTTTATATCCTCAAGTATCACAGTCTATTTCAAATCCTATTACACCACTTTAAATGTAGTGTAAGAATTTTATAACAATATATACTTTCTCCTCTTTATCATTTTTCTTAGTTGTTCATTTGTTGTCAAGCATTTTATTTTGACATATGTTATTAAATTCACGTAACAGATTATTAATTTTGCTTAAAGAGTCAGCTATTTTTAAAGACATTAAGATATATAGAATTGTGTTGCCCATGTAATTACCACTTTCTATTTTGTTTCTTTTAGTGGATTCAAATTTTCATCTGCTATCATTTTTCCATCTGCCTACAGAATTTCCAATAACATTCTTTATTGGATAGTCTTGCTGGTATATACATTCAATCAGAATATTTTACATAGTACTATCTTTATTGCTTTCACTTTTGAAATATATTTTTGTTTCATATGAATATCTAAGTTGAAAGTTTTTTTGTTTTGTTTTTGCTTTTTTTCTGATTGAATACTCTCTGGTGAGAAGTTCTAATGATTTTTCCTCTCTGGGTAAATGTCTTTCATTTCTGTTTTTTGTAAAGATTTGTCTTTGTCTTTGATGGTTTAATAAAAATTTGACTGTGATATGCATTGGTGTGCTTTTTAAAAAAAAATATTTTTATTCCTATTGAGTTCATTGAACTTTTATTTGTGGCTTCATTTTTAAAAATTGAATCAGGATACTCCTTGTCTATTATTTCTTCAATAGTTATTCCTCTCCCATTCAGTCTTTGTGCTTTTTGTGCTTCTTTCTCTTACTATATCTTCAAGCACACTGACCTTTTCTTCTATAGCATCTAATTTGTTATTAATATCATCCAGCATAATATTTATTTCAATTGTTTGCATTCAAAATTCCACTGTGGTCTTTTGCCATCTTCTTGTTTTCTTCCTATCATACTGGTAGTTTTGTTTTTATTCTTGAGTATTTGAGGTACATATATGGTAGCTATTTTAAGATGTTTTTCTGCTAATTCCCTTATCGCTGTCATTTCTATACTTCTTTAATTTAAACAACTTTATCCACTATTTATTGGTCATGGTTTTTCCTGCTTCTTTTCATGCCTAGTAAAATTTTACTGGGACATAGACATTATAAATTTTATTTTGCTGGGTGCTGGATTTTTTTTATTGCTTTAAAGAATTTTGAACTTTGCTCTGGCATGTAGGTAAGTTACTTGCTGTCAGTTTTATCATTTCAGGACTATGGCAAAGCATTGTGTGGGTCAGGTCAGACAAACTTTCAGTTCGTAGCTAATTTGGCCCAACTTCTAAAGTGATAACCAAACTTTTATTATTATTATTTTTAACTGTGATCTCTGGCATTTCAACTCACAGGGATCACTTGGCTTTGTTTCATAGCTTTTTTTTTTTTTTTTTTAAATACATCCTGGATATTGCCTTCAGGAAGTAACCTGTGTCAGTCATAAGGCTCACCTTACTTGTTTCCCTTCTCTCCTGGATCACAGTCTTATACAGGTTATTGTATATTATATTCTGTCAGAAACCTGTTTTCAAATATATATTTTTCTGGATTTCTAATTGTTTATAGCAGCTTGAGCATTCCCATGGTGGTGAGTTATGAACAGAAGTGGAAATACTTTTGAACTTATTTTTCAAAAAATAAGTTGTCTTCTCTTTCCACTGAATAGGTACAGAAATACTGATTTATCATAGACATAAGCATACCCAGTACCCAGATTTTTTCTTCAAAATAGTATTAACAACCAAAAGTAACCAGAACTTCTTGGAGCAATGACTGATTTCAGATATGGAGCAGGAAAATCAAAGATGAGTCTAGAAATTCTTGTTATAATAGAAAGTATAAGAAAAAAACCTAATAAATGGATGAAGGCAAATTACAATTTTACAGGTGCCCGAACAGCTTATATGGAATGGACAACATCTGAACAATTTGAATATCAAAAAGAATAATGATAAAGATTTAATATATTTTATTTGAAAACAAAAGAATCCTAAAATTCTAGAAATAAACTGAACCCTGCCCTGGTCACTTTGGAGATAATAAGAAGCCAAAGTATATGGTGCCTCAGAAAGAGGAGAGAAAAATTGGACAAAATATTAATACTGCTAGAAGTTTCAAAAGTCTTTCAAAACATTTACTCTTACATCTAAGAAGAAAGAAAACTCAAGCTGGACAAATACAGTGAAAATGAAAACCATGTCAAGTCACAGCATAGTCAAACTACAAAAACAGCTATAAAGAGACTATCTTGAAAGCAGTCATGTAAAAAAAAGGACAATGGAGAAACCATACACATGAAATTTCTCAGCAGAAGGAATGGAAGACAGGAAGCAATGAAATGAAATATTAAAAGTACTTTTTAAAAAAGCCATTTGCTCTTATATACAGTGAAAATATCCTTCAGAAATGAAGGCAGAATAAATAAACTTTAGGTAAACAAGCCTCATAAGAATCAGTTGCTAACTGACCAGCAATACAAGAGCCACTAAAGGAAGTGAATCAAGTTGAAGAAAATGAGATGGGGAATGATTCTGCTCTATAAGTTCTTATGTTTTATGTGAAGTGATATTGTATTATTTCAAGATAGATTAAAAGGTAAGGAACCAAATTATAAACCCCAAAATAACTACTATAAAACTAATTGAAAGAGTTAATAAACTTCCATCTAGGAGGTAAAAGGGACTGGAAAAAACAGTCTATGATTTTAAAAAATGACAGAGATGGTGGCACAATGAGATAAAGAGCCGAGATGCAACCTAGAAAACAAGTAACAACAATGTCTCATTTAGCCTAAATTTATCAATAATTATGTTAAATACAAGTAGACTTAATGATCCAATTAAGAGTCAGTTATTGTCAAATTGGTTATGTAAGGCAGACCCATTTATATGCAGTTTACAAGAGATGCATTTTAAACATGAAAACACAGGTTGAAAGGAAAGTCTTGGGAACAGACGATATACTACATAAACACAGAGCATGATAAAGCTGGTATGGCATTGTCAATACCAGATAAAGTAAATTTCAGGACAAATGCTAATACCAGGTATTGGGGCCATTCTTAGTGATATGAGTCAATTTAACAAGAGGATTTAAAACATCAAGCTTGTGTCTACCTAATCACACAGAGTTTCAACAAAACACAGTAATAACTGACAGAAGCAAAGGAAGAATGAAAGGAATCCATAAAATTATTGTTGGATGAACAAATTGTACAATTTTATTTATATACATTTCTAGAACACCAAATACTTATCTCATTTGAGGGAAATATCAATAGTGGCTGCTCTTGGTAGAAGCTTGACTATAAAGGGAAGAATGGTACTTTCTCAAGGTGATGAAATATATTTTTGTATTAATAGGGATGATGGGTTCACAGATCTACAAAGTTTTAAACTCTCTAGATTGCGCACTTAAATCTGTGCATCTTATTGCATGTAAATTTTATCTCAACAAAACTTCAAAGCACTGCCCAGTGCTTTATTCAGTATCCTTTGGTCACTCACTACATCTAATATTGGATTATCTATATATTTAGAGGTATCATTTCTCTTGTTGGAATTTTAGAATCCTGCCTGAGTTACCTACTTATCTTTACAATTATGTAATGCCTTGCCCAACTTAGATAATCAACAAATATCACTTAAGCAAATAAAGACAAACTATAAATATGAAATTCAACATTTGAAATATGATCTAGTTTATTTTGTGTTTTAAAATGAGATTGGCAAACTATAGCCCAGAGGTTACACCCTGTCCACTAATTGCTTTTGTATGGCCTGAGGGTGAAAATGACTTTTACTTTCTAAATGGCTGGGGAAAAAAATCAAAAGAATAAAATTTTGTGTGATAAGAAAATTTATACGAAATTCCAACTTCAGAGTCCATAAATAATGTTTTATTATAAAATAAGATAATTTAAAATAAAACAATGAGAGAAGATACATTATACCAATACTGAACATGGTAAAGCTTGATGTGGTTATATTAATATCACATAAATATGGAGAATTCATAAGGGAAAAAGTTGAAAGTGCTGCTGCCAGTGCTGGGACAGAATCCAAGAATCTGTATCAAGCCCTCACACCCTCTGTAACAAAGCCTGTTGTAGAGTAAATTGAGAAAACAAAAGAATGTCTAAGCATGAGGCTGTAAAAGTAACCAGCTATTCCGTAAGATGCAAAGTGCAAAGTATCAGATGAAACCACACACAGCTTTAGTAAGAGGACTGTGTGTGATTAGGTAGGCTGCAGAAGAGGAGAGGTAGGCTGTTAGATAGGGAGATAACTGGTTTCTGCCCACACAGTTTTAGCAGCTTTGCAAAGATGAGATTTATAAATACTTTATAAACTAAAGAAATTAACTACAGCATTACTAAACCGAAGGTGCCACCTCCACCACTCGCATGATTTTCTATTAATAGTGCTTGAAGTATTAGCTGTCAAGGCCCTGAAATAAATGATTATGGAATTAGAGCTTGCAGAGATAAGTTACTGCCTCTCACATGCTTGTAGCAAGAAAATGCCATATTTGGTGTTGATCTCTTGTAGACTTCAAAATCTACGTACAGTTACAATGACATAAGAGCTTAGACTTACAAACTTATTACTGTTTTATAGAAATAGGGCAGAATGGATAAAATGTATAATAATTTAAATGAAGATGGCATTGTTCTACACTTATTGGTCCTGTATTGGTCTCATATCTGCTTTTAAGAGTACACAGAGGAACTCCTTGTTTTAAGAGAAACTCATTATTCCATGGCATTATTTATTAAGAAGGGAATAAATTAAGTATTAATTACATGGAAGATTATAGTTAGAATATGTTGAGGTCTACCCTTAATAAATTTTGATGTATTTCTGCAATGTAGGGGGAAAGGAGGTTTAAGATCAGGATCATCTAGCTGTAATTAATAAAATGATTAAGACTCTTACTGGCAAATAACAAACCCATTGGGAATTACCTAATCAAAAGGAAAATTTATGACTAGAATAGAACATGAGAGTAATACATAGTTAATAAGGGTTTTGTGTGACCAGGCCCCAAAGAAATGACTGAAGCCACTGATGTTACTGCCAACAGAACTTTCTCTTTAGTGATCACTTTGGCCTGTCTCCTTGTTCATATCACTGCTGACCAACTTCCTGTTGTAGCTGAAAAAAAGTTGCCTTTGGCTTCAAGTTTAGACTCCTCTATAGTGGAGAAGCCTGGGCTTTAAGTGTACCCACCTGCAGTGCAACCACGTAACCAAAAACTGTTTGCACAACCTCAAGTTATTGCAATAGGAACAATAAATAAAATTAAAAACAATTTCAAACAAAAAATTTTAAACAAAAAGATAAATGAAAGTTTAAACTCCTCTGTTTGTCAAGGGGTGCCATAAGAGAGATTAAATGTCTAGACCCCTTACTAAGGAACTATCTGGCCCAGCTGGTACCAATTGGTTACCATCCCTACACTAATCACATGTCCTAAAGCACTGGTCTGTGTCTTGAGGAGGAGGTTTCACTCTTCTAATCTGACAGGAACTTCCTAGTCAAACCAGGTCAAGTTTCCAAAAAATTCCCTAATCCATAAAATAAGAATGTTTGTTTGTCGGGTGGGACATGGTGGCTCACAACAATAATACTAGTGCTTTGAGCAACTGAGATGGGAGGATCACACGAAGCCAGGAGTAGTTCAAGACAAGTTTGGGCAGCATGATAAAACTCCTATCTCTAAGAAAAAAAGCTGAATGTGGTGGCACAGGCCTGTAATCTCAACTAATTGGGAGGCTGAAGTGGGATGATCCCTTAGCCCAATAGGTCAAAGCTGCAGTGAGCTATGATTGTGCCACATCACTCTGGCCTGGGCGATACACACACAGAGACAAAGAAAAGAGAGAGAGGTGTTGTCTCTAAGATAGATAGATAGATAGATAGAACAAAACATTTGCTTAGCCTGTGTGAAACAATAAAAAAGAAATATATGTTGATCTCCACCCTTAGTCTCTGATATAGAGCTCCTAAAACTCTTGGAATTTCTGGAGTTATAGGGACGCTAAGAGGGTCTTTTGTTCCAAGATCTGTTTGATCTTTGACCCCCATTTCCTGACACAGAGCTCCTAAAACTCTTGGAATTTCCCAGGTGATAGGAGTGTCTTCTGCTCTAATGAGATGATTTTTGGTGGCTCTTGGATGTGGGTGTCTCACCAGAAAGACCAAGCCATGATTAGAAGTTTGGAGCTCTCCATTCTCTGGAGAGAGGAGAGGGACTGGAAATGGAGCTAATAATCAATCAAGCCTAAACGATGAAGCCTCCATAAAAATCCCTGAACTATGGTTCAGAGAGAGCTTCTGGGTTAGCAAACACGTCCGCATGCCAGGAGGGTGACACATCCCAACTCCAGTAGATAGAAGCACCTGTGCTTGGGACCCTTCCAGACCTTGTCCTATGTATCTCTTCACTTGGCTGTTCATCTGTATCCTTTATTAAGTCCTTTGTTAATAAACCCAGCAAACATTTCCCTTAGTTCTGTGAGCCATCCTAGCAAATTGGTGAAACCCATAGAGGTGGTTATAAGACAGTCGATTTATAGGTGATAGGTCAGAAGTATAGGTGACATCTATTGTGTGTGACAGGTATCTGAAGTAGAAGCAATCTTGTGGAACTGAACCCTCAGCCTGACTCTAACTCCAGGAAAACAGTCTCACAATTGACTTATAAGACACACAACTGGTGTCGCCAGAGACTCTGGTATTAGAAGCATTGTGTTGAGTGGTTTGTAAGAATAAGTAAAGCATTTTGTTCTTTTCCCTACTCTATATGCCCTGGTGATGGCTTTATAGAATTGTTTAGCAAAGAAATGTAACTATGTGTGTTTAGTGAATATCTTTAATCTTTTTAGTGCCAATCGTATGATCTTCCTTTCATTATTTAGAAACTTTGGGACCAAGTGCAGTGGCTCAAGCCTGTAATCCCAGCACTTTGGGAGGCTGAAGTAAGAAGATTGCCTGAACCCAAGGGTTCAAGATCAGTCTGGGCAACTTGGTGAGACCTCATCTCTACAAAAAAAAAAAAAAATTAATTTAAAAAAATTAACTGGGCATGGGAGCAGGTGCCTGTAGTTCTGGCTACTGGGAAGATTGAGGCAGAAAGATCACCTGAGCCCAGCAGGTTGACGCTAGGGTGGCCGTGAGTTTGCCACTGCACTCTAGCCTGGGTGGTGGAGTGAGACTCCAACTCAAAAAAAGAAGAAGAAAAAAGAAACTTTGTTTCTTCGTTGTTCTTTTTGGGAAGCTAACCTCTACCACTAACATGTACCACAGAAGCTCAGAATTGCTGGATTCTTCCATTCAAGAGTTTTCCTAACATATGTAACCTAGGTAGGCCTGTAAGAGGCATTCACCAGGACCTGTGATTCACAATGTGGAGGTACCATGATTAGGGACAAAGCAAACTATCATTGGTGGTGGACCATGGCAGCTCAGGTAGTTGAGTCAGAAGAACTGTCCCCCAGTAAGGAAAACAGAGCTGTCTATGGCATTGTGCAGTGTCTGTTACACTGTGTCTTCCCTGACCAGGTTTAATGATGCCGGTTGTTACTTGGGTCCTTCCTTCCACTTATTTTAAAGCCTGGATCTTCAAGAATTTTAGTGCTTCTGAAACATATCCACGCAACATTTTTTTTTTTTTTTTTTTTTGAGTTGGCATCTCACTCTGTCACCCAGACTGGAGTGCAGTGGCCGCTCCCGGCCACCGCAGCCTCGCCTACTGGGCTCCGGGGATCCTACCGCCTCAGCCTTCCAAGTAGCTGGAATTACAGGTATGCACTACCACACCCGGCTGATTTTTTGATTAATTGTAGAGATGAGGTCTCGCTGCCCAGGCGGGTCTCGAACCCGCGGGCTCAGGCAATCCACTCACCTCAGCCTCCCAAAGGCGCGGGATTACAGGCTGAGCCACCGAGCCCGGCTTGCAACATATTTTTAAGTAAATTTATTTTCTGCTTAGGCAAAGATG
Source organism: Carlito syrichta (assembly GCF_000164805.1). Classification (NCBI taxonomy): domain Eukaryota; kingdom Metazoa; phylum Chordata; class Mammalia; order Primates; family Tarsiidae; genus Carlito; species Carlito syrichta. The sequence goes on from NW_007259262.1 coordinate 837,619, forward strand.
ATTGTGATTTGTCTCTGTTGGTTTTGGTTGCTTGTAACTTAGAACTCCAATATAAATTTTGAAAATGCTCATAAAATACAATTCATCAAGGTTGACTGTTTGCCTTTAATTTATAGCCCTCAATTCACAACCTTGAAAGAAGTTGAGAAAATAACAAACAGATTAGCTTTATGTAATCCATGCCCTTTTAAAATGAACATCTAGATGCATTTGTCAGAATTCATTGAAAGGAGAGCTAAAGATTTATGCACTGAATTTTATGTAAAATTTGTCTGAAAACCAACAGTGGCAAAAAGCACTGAAAAAGAATATAGAACTCTTGTTAATAATATGCGTGTTGTAGTATGTGTAAAGACACAGACTGATATCTGTACATTTCTTTGAAATGTATCAAAAATAAGAGACAAACTGATAGCTAGAGGAATGTTTAAATAAATATAGATGAATAGATATGTGACAGAGTAAATATAGCAAAATAACTGCAGAACTGATGGTGTAAATATGAATGTTTACTGTAAAATTATTTTCAAATGTATGTATGTATGTTTGAAAATTATTCTTATTGAAATTCTGAAAAAAATTAACAGCACCATCTAATATGAAGAATGCATTTTCAATGAATGTTTGTATGCACTTGGGAACTTGGAAAGAACTCTATTCTTCATATTTTCATGGTAGTGGTTTACATTGCCTTAAATTCATTTAGCTTTGGCGTGTCTAGTTCAATATGTAAAGGTACATATTGTGCATATTATATTGTTCATTGTTATAGTGGATCATTTTTCAATGCTCCTTTCAGGTTTTAATTCCACTATGAATTTATATGCATTCTAGGAATACTGAAGATAAAATTCTGAAATAGAAATTATTTATCATCTTAGTACACTGATATAAGTGATTTACATTTTTTAAAAAATTGTTCTGATAAATTATCTTTTAAAAGTTGAAGAGGCTGGAGCAAATATATGGGAAGCATTTGTTATCTTTGCCATTTAATTGATTTGGCCAGATACTTTGCTTCCTAAAATCCAAATTTATCATTTTTCAACTGAACCTTATCATGACAAATATTTGTTTTTATCCTTCAGATTTCCCATTGACCTATTCCATGGGATTTTGTGTTATATTGATTTTTTTAGCTAGTACAGTATTGTACATGTACTTCATAATACAATATTATTGGATTGTACAGTCTCAGTAGCTTAGGGACTGAGATGTTTATCAAGTACTACCTAATAAGTACCACTATGAATAGTGCCATAAAAAAGATGAGTGAAATAAAACTTATTCTAAGAAAAATTAAATAGTTCATTTTGTTGAGACAGGTAACTTCTTTGAGTCTGTTTTTTAAGCATAAACACTTAAGAAAATTAAAATAAAACACTTGAGCACCTCATGTGTCCGATGCATAGTAAGTCCAAGTGATAGTTGCTATTAGTATATTATTTTTGAGTTGCACATTGTTAGCGTAGTTACAGATGAAAATGTGCAACAAAAAGGCCTTAAGAGTTTTAACACTTTCCCATAATCATTTTCACATTATTGATAATTTTATTAAGACTTTTTTCAGTGATAATGCTGCATTGATACCTTCAGTTCAGATAAGTTCTGACATTTAAAAAAATGTTTTTTGAGTCTTGGTTAATGAAATTTTTGTTGCCTAAAAATTTAAGTTAGTAAACCTCAGCTAATGTTTTGGATTCTTTGGTAAGACATCATTCTTTTATCTCTTCACTGAATTAGTGACTCTGGCAATGCAATTATGTGTAACAAGTCATTAAAAAAGTAAAAGCCAGCCAGGCGCAGTGGCTCATGGCTCTAAGCCCAGTACTCTGAGGCGGAAGGATTGCTTGAACTCAGGAGTTTAAGACCAGCCTGGGAAACATAGGACCTCTCCTCTGCAAAAAAAAAAAAAAAAAAAAAAAAACGTTGGGTGTGGTTACTGGACACATGTAGTCCCAGCTACTCACAAATGGAGGCAGGAGGATCTCTTAAGCCCAGGAGATTGAGGCTGTAGTGAGTTGTGATCCTGCCACTGCACTCCAGCCTCAGTGATAGAGTGAAAACACAACTCAAAAAAAAAAAAAAAATTAGAAAACTAAAAAAAAAAAAAAAGGGGGGGGGCAGCATGGTGGCTCACACTTGTAATCCCAGTACTTTTGAATGCCCAGGTAGGAGGATTGCCTGAGCCTAGAAGTTTAACACAAGCCAGAGCAACATAACAAAATCTCATCTCTACAAAAAAAAAAAAGTAAATGTCTTTGATCCTCAAATTATAAAATTAGTCATTTTTTCAAATTAAAAGCTTTTCCTTTTGTCATGTAACAGTCATTACTCATCTGTGCTGATCATTTGCAATATCCTTGTTTTCCATCCATGTTTTCTATATATTATCAGTGATCAAGAGCAAATGATATATCCATTTTGCTATCCCCCTTCTCTAACGGAATTTCTCTTCCAACCCACTTTCTGTGAGTCAATTGACATGTGGCAGCACCAGCCTCGCAGATGGATCAGTGGTGGCAGTCACGCAGCTGCTGAGTTTTGTGACACAGGTGCTTGGATGGGCTTTCCGTGCCTGTCAGCAACAAACAGATTTAGACCCCCAGAAAAAGAGTCAGAGAGAGAGCACAAACCCCCTCAGCTGGCATGTGCCCCTCTCGTCTAGGCGTCCCGCAGTGGAGCCAGACCTGCTGCTGCCATTTCTGAATCTCTGTTAGATTCTTGACCCATATCTGCAAGTTGGGAGGAAACAACTGTGGTTTAATTATGGACGTGTGCATTTAGTATGGAAATGATGTGTTCCTCCATGCATGGTCTGCTACCCACAAAGGAACTGAGAAAACTTGAATGCTGGACTGTTTTTGTACTTCTTTGTCTAACATTGAAATGGTTCAGCAATAAAAATAAGAATACATTTGAAAGGGGTTGCTATAATAATATTCATATTTTTACTCCTCAAATCTTATCTTTGGTTTTCCAACTATACCTTTCTATGTTCCTCCCACTTGGAGATGTGTCTTGAGAGAGTGATTACTATATAGATGTGGGTGGGTCTGAAAATACTGCTGAGCTCTTTTTTCAGTATGAGTGCACACAAAAGTTGGTTTTTAGTGCGATTTCATGCACTGAGGCAGTTTCCAGAAATCTTAAAATGAATTAGATGTAGACTCACCCCTGAGGAGCTCATGGTAGAGCTGGTGAGAATGTCAGCATGATAGCTTCTACTAAAAAGTATGAATAAAGTGAAATATTGCTGCTGGGGGAGGTGATTATGCCTGGCAGATGCCAGAAAAAGCTAAAAGAAGAAACTAACTTACCCCTAGGAATATAGGATGCGTTGCCCTTTATTAGGAAATTATACAGGGTAAGTGGTTGGGATAAAGGGAACAGAATAGCAGTTTGATTTGGAAGGTGAGATTTGTGTATGTTTCTTGAGATTAACTAGAACTATGGTTGGAGAGAAAGTCTTGGATCAGAATTGAAGATCTAACAAGTTTTCCTAAGATGTATGGGGTTTTTGTTTTAATATGAACAATGTGAATTAGCTCATCTAGAACTCTTGAATGACACCCTCAACTGACAGACTTGCTGTTTTTCCTGAGCCCCCTCATCTTAGCTTTTCTGCCTCACCTCAATGCTCCACAATATGCTGAGTTAATCAGACCGACGATCTGAGTCATCCTCTCATTTTCTTCACACCCCACATTCAGTACCTTAAAAGGCTTCAGCGATTTCACCTCCAAAGCATATTCCATTTTCCTACCAGAACCTTTACTACCGCTGCTCTCTATCAAGCCACAGATATGCAAGCCCAAATCACTTGTTGTCTGGACGATTTCCACAGTCTCCTTATTGTGCTCCCTGCCTCTGCGAGGACTACTTATCCCAGCAATCCTTTTGCCACAGAGCAAAGCGATCTTTTGAAATCTAAATCAGATCATGCCATTCCCATGCTTAGAATCATCCTTTAGCCGTCCCATTAAACTTAGAATAAAAATGTGAAGGCCTAATGCTCTTCTAAAACCCTGTGTGATTCAACTCCATCTCCTGTGGCTTTTGTTATTCTTTCTAAACTCCAACCTTCTCTTCAAACACAATAAACTTGTTTTTGCCTTGGGGTTTTTGTACTAACCTAGAATGTTCTTCATCAGATCTTTGCATGACAGTCTCATTACTGTCATTCTCACCTCAGATTTAAGTGTCAATGACTCTTTATCACCCATCTAAAGACATCCTCCGGGCATTTGCTACCACAGTGCTCCTCTAAGTAAGATCTTCCCTCTGAGTGTTGTAGTTGAAAATGGAAAGAAAGAACATGAGCCAGATTGTAGAACAAGGCACTGCTTTCTTTATTGAGAAAGTCTTACTGCAGAAACAAAAAAATGTCAAATATAATGTCTTATGTGTAACAGTCATGCTGGCTGTATTCAGAAAATACAGAAGTCAATATGGTGAAAATTCTACAGGGTAGAAGATCTATACTGATCAAAAACATCGGAGAAGCTTATAAAGAATCTGGGTGCGTTACTCTGTTGATTTGCTTGTTTTTTGCCCATTGCTGTTCCCTCCTCTTAGAACTTATCCATAGAAAACAAGAAGGGAGTATTCACTAGTAACAGGAAGGTTAAAGGAATTCTGTCTGGTGTGGTTATGATGTCAAAATGTTGGTGATTCTATTTCTTTGTCTTATGAGGTGGAAAGTGATGTGGGCTTTAAGCAGATTCTCCAACAACCCAGGATGCACACATTCAGATATGGACTGAAGCAAATTGTAAGTGACCACGTGAACATTCCACGATGGAAATGAAAGGACAGGAATTGTGTTTGCATTTAAGATGTCCTATTGGTATTTTTCTTTCCTGTAAAAGAATCAGTATCTTGTTTGGGATCCCAGAATTCTGTAGCACAGAGCATCGAAGAGCCACTTAGACCTAGAAATGTTAAGGGTGTCAAGGGCAGGTATGACAGGCTATTGAGGAATGTTAGCAGAACTCTTGCCAAATGTATGATTTCAAGTTGCACTGTCTTCATAGGTCCTCCAGGATTAGTTAGCAGTAAAATGTCACTTCAAATCATTGAAACAATTAATATGTTGGATTTAGCATTGCCCATTATAATGCCAAACAATAGCTGCTAAAAGCAACAGTGTGGATATTCAGCTGTTGTAGTATTGTATTTTTTCTTTGAGAATAATTAGACAACAGGTTTGGCTGCCTTTTTTTTTTTTTTAAGTCAGAATCTCACTCTGTCACCCAAGCTGTAGTGCAGTGGCACACTCGCAGCCATCGCAGCCTCAACCTGCTGGGCTCCGGCGATCCTTCCACCTCAGCCTTTCAAGTAGCTGGAACTACAGGCATGCGCAACCACACCTGGCTTATTTTTTGAATTATTGTAGAGATGAGGTCTCACCAATTTGCCCAGGTTGGTCTCGAACCCCTGAACTTAGGCAATCCTCTCGCCTTGGACTCCCAAAGTGCTGGGACTACAGACTTGAACCACCATGCTCGGTTTGGCTGCCTTTTAAAATTTAAATTTTATATTTGTTTTCAATAGGTAATATGTATACATGCTACAAAGTTTGAAAGACACTCAGATACAGAACATGGAATGCCATTCTCAGGCCCATAGCTGTATCACAGCCATGCAATTTCCTCCCCACGGGCATTTGCTGTTAGATTTTCTGTGTGCTTCCAGAGGTAATCTATGCATATTCAAGCATCTGTACCATGCGTATTGGTTTTCTTAAGTAGAAATCATACATATCTATAAGATTATGCATATTGATTTTTCTGATTTAAAAACCTTGCAGATATTTCCATATCAGCATATGGGGCGAGTTGCCTCATGTAACGGCTGTGTGATATTCTATTAGATAAATAACCAAATTAATTTAAATTTTTTCTTGTTGGTGAGAATTTAGGTTGTTTTCTAATCTTTCTAATAAAGAAGAATTTTTTGGTCTAGTAGCATTCCTAAAATATATGTACTTCTCTAACACATTTTCTCCTAAAGAAATAACACTCTTTTTCAGTTTACAGACAAAAAGTTTTTTTTTAATATACTTTCTCCTGAATTAGATCTCCAATTTTCTTTTCTTTCTATTTCAGTTTTCATATTTTAGTGTGCCTTGTACTGGATCTGTGTCTTTGTATCTTTGCTAATTGTTTCATCTGTCTTTTTTCTTTCTGGACTTTATTCAGTTTACTTTTCAATCCTGTCATATTTTTATGCTGTTTCTATCCACGATTGTTCTCATGTGTGTTGCTATCGACCTGGGCTTCATAACTGGGAGTTTATCTTTCTTTTTCTACTTCTTTTTGTGTCTACTAGTATGTACGTTATTGTCTCTGTAATCTACTTCTTTCCTGAATTCTTTTATTTGTGCTTCAAACTCCTGATTTATGCATTTTGGGGTTTCCCTTTTATTTTCTTATTGCATGACAATATATTTAGTCATAATTTATATCTGCTCCTTTAAATCATTTCTCTTTTGCACTGTCTTTATGCTGCCCTTTATTTTCCTGTTTATTTTTGTTTGTTTTTTATTTCAGAATTTTCCTGCATATTTAAAGAAATATTGTATGAGAAAGGAATTTTTGGAGAACATTATTGAATTAAGACATTCTTTTCTTAGTTTATAAATTATTATTAAATTAATTATTATTATGAAATAAATTACTATATAAATAAATTATTATGAAATAAATTATTATATAAAAATACACTTTGATATTTAATTATAGCCTTTAAAATCTCTTAGTTTAGTGAGCCTCACTTCTTCTTCTTGACCTTCATCAAACAATGCTATCTTAAAATAATTTTTTTAAAACAGAGGTATTGGGTGAATTTGAATATGTTTGAGCAAAGATAGTTGGTTTATTCCACTCAGGATTAACACCACATCTTTTGACCCTTAATTGAAAAAAAATTAATGAATAAATAAGGAAGTCTTTAAAATGCTTTATTATAATATGTCAGAGTTATTATTTCTATTACAAAGAAGTAAAATCCTCAGAAGTGCTAGTCAAACTGAAAACTGTCATAATTTGATTCAGTAAAAATAATTTTAGAGTTCTTGTAACTATTATTTGTTGAGACAACATACATCTCTGTTTGTTTGTGTTTTGAAATTGAGGTCTCACTCCATCACTCAGGCACTGGAGTACAGTGGCATGCACACGGCTCATTGCACTCTCAACTGCCTGGGCTTAGATGAGCCTTATGCTTCAGGCTCCCAAATAGTTGGGATTACAGGCACAAACCATCACACCTGGCTAAATTTGTATTTTTATTTTTTGTAAAGACAAGTTCTCGCTATGTTGCCCAGGCTGGTCTTGAACTTCTAAGCACAAATAATCATCTTTCCTGGGCCTCCCAGGCATGAGCCACTATGCCTAGTTGGGTTTCTTTTTTAATAGAATAATTAGTACCAATGTTGTGATCACCAGTTGATATCACTGTAGCTGTGTATTTTTTTTGTGGGGAATATTCTCCCTTGAGACTCTGATGAAAGATTTCTGACACACTGATTTACTTACAATTTTTGAAATTATAGAATATTTTTTTCCTTTTTTAGGATACAGATCTTTGCACTGGAGTCACACATAATTCCAACCTATTCCTGTTTACAGTTTGAGGATTTTTAAAATCGATATTATTGTAGTCTGCAGCACTTGGACTTCTCCATTTAAACCAATTGTATTCCTGGTATTGAAAACTGAGTTAAACAAAAAACAAACAGACCTCTGAAAGTGAATCCCAATGACCATGACCATTTGAGGTTGAAATGAAGTAAACTGAAACAAGCAACTGCAGTAAAAACCAAAGCAAAATGTAGCATTGCTAAGGCAATTTTCTGTCTATCTAAACTATTTTGGGAAAGAAACACTCTGTAATCCAGATAAATGTCTACTCTGTGGTAGGACCTTCCACTAGAATTTCTTCTTAGACCTTACATGATATTGAATTTCTGCATTAATAAGTTAAAATCTTATTAAACATAATCTTTGCTTTCTTCTTTGACCTGGGAGCCCCATCAATAGCTGCTAAAACTATAAAACTACAACATTCACATTATAATACTGTGTAAGCATAGGCCTATGGGAAAATAATTCATTAAAAAGGAATAACTATAACCAAAGATAACCTACTGCTGAAGAACTTTTAGTGCAGAAATAGTGGAGCATTTTTATAATATTTATTAATATATAAGAATTTATTTTATTTTTTATTTATTTTTTTGAATTGGAGTCTCACTCTGTCACCCAGTCTGGAGTGGAGTGGCCACTCCCGGCCACTGCAGCCTTGACCTGTTGGGCTCCGGCGATCCTTCCCCCTCAGCCTTCCAAGTAGCCGGAATTACAGGCATGCACTACCACGCCCGGCTGATTTTTTTTATTTATTGTAGAGATGAGGTCTTGCTGCCCAGGCGGGTCTCGAACCCGTGGGCTCAGGCAATCCACTCACCTCAGCCTCCCAAAGGTGTGGGATTACAGGCTGAGCCACCGAGCCCGGCTAAGAATTTATTTTCAAAGAATTAAAGAAATATTTTCTGCATTTATAAAACAAACTGTTATAAAGAAAAAAATAAGTTGAGATACAACCTACATAAAATGCAAAACAAACATTTTTAAATAAATTAAAGTAAAATAATAAAATGGCAATAATAATAATAATGGATTCCATATAGAAAACAAATCTGAGAGGAGAAGCAACCACCAGAGGAAATTTTTTCCAAATTAAAATGTTTCTGAGAAATGGAATAAAGAAAAAAATAAGAAAAAATTAAAGAGAGGTTAAAGTGGGACAGAGTCGGCACATCTGCCCTATTTATTACAGGACAGGACTGAGGGAGAAAAATCACAGACTTATATCTGAAAACTAGCACCAAATGAAGAAGCGCTTGCATTTGAAAACTGAAAATAAGCTGGGCTTGGTGGCTTAGCCTGTAATCCTTGGGAGGCTGAGGTGAGTGGATTGCCTGAGCCCGCGGGTTCGAGACCCGCCTGGGCAGCGAGACCTCATCTCTACAATAAATCAATCAGCCGAGCGTGGTAGCATGCCTGTAATTCCGGCTTCTCGGAAGGCTGAGGTGGAAGGATCGCCGGAGCCCAGCAGGTCGAGGCTGCGGTGGCCGGGAGTGGCCACTGCACTCCAGTCTGGGCAACAGAGTGAGACTTCAACTCAAAAAAAAAAACAAAACTGAAAATACCTACCTGTACAATGACCATTTGTATACCCAACCCTGAATTGTATCCCACATTTTTTAGATAAAAATAAAAAATAAAAATATAAAAGAAAGTAAACCTTGGCAAAAATAATGTTGGATAAATAATGTTTAGATATACTTTGGTGAAAAAAATGCATTAGTTCCAATGGCCACTGCTACAAAATGACATAAACTTGATGGCTCAAACACAGAAATGTATTCTCTCATAGTTCTGGAGTTTGACGAGAAGCTTGAAAGTCTCAATGGGTAGAAGCCAAGGTGTTGGTAAGGCCATCCTCCCTCATCTGGGGAAGAGGTCATTCCTTGCCTTTTCTAGATTCTCAGGGTTGCCAGCATTCCTTGGCTTGTGGCCACATCAGTCTAGTCATGTTGCTTTCTCTTCTTTGTGCCAAATTTCCCTCCATTTTACTCTTATAGGATACAAGTGATTGAATTTAGCCCCCACCTAGATAATTGAGGATTATCTATCCCTCTCAAGAACTTTAACTTAATCACTTCTGCAAGCTTCTATTTACAGTATAACATTTAAAGATTCCAAGATCTAAGAAGTGGATTTTGGAGGGAGTGAGAGGACCATTAATCAGCCTACACACTTGTATAAATCCTGCAGGCAGTTAAACAGAAGATATGTATTATGTGCAGGGGAAAAACATTCAGTTGCTTCTTAGACTTTTTATTCTATAAAGGATTCTATGTAGTTGAGGGAGTTATAAGGGAGTTGAGGGAGCTCTACAGAGCTGAGGAAATATTTTGTTGTCGTTGTTTTGTTTGTTTTTTTGTTTTTAATCAATATTTTTTATTATGATTTTGTAGGGTACAGTTAAGGGTTAGGTGTACAATTACGTTTCATTCAGGCACCCTGTTGATAAGAGGTGTTTCCCCATCCCCAGACAGATATTTGCGACTGTTAGTCCCACCCCCCCCCCACAGTTTCCCAGTACCGTCAGTCATTTTCTTATAGTATTACATTGGATGTTCAAGGTCCATTATATGAGTGAGAACATGTGATACTTGGATCTTTGTTTCTGTGAGAGGTCACTCAGTATTATAGACTCTAGTTCCATCCAGGTTGCTGCGAAATTCACGATTTTGTTCTTTTTTATGGCTGCGTAGTATTCCATCGTGTATATGTACCACATTTTTAAATTCAGTCCTCTTTTGATGGGCAGCATGGTTGCTTCCAGGTTCTTGCTATTGTGAGCAATGCTGCGATAAACATACATGTGCAGGTATCTTTTTAATAGAGTGATTTGAGGTCTTCAGGGTATATTCCCAGTAGGGGGATTGCAGGGTCATATGGAAGGTTGATTTTTAGAGCTTTTAGGAATCGCCACACTGCTTTCCATAGAGGTTGCACTAGTTTACACTCCCACCAACAGTGTAGAAGTGTTCCCTTTTTACCACACCCTCTCCAGCAGTTGTTATTTTTTGAGTTGTTGATAATTGCCATTCTGACTGGAGTTAGGTGGTATCTCAGTGTGATTTTGATTTGCATCTCCCTGATGATGCATTGGTACAGGAACAGGCATATCGATGAATGGAATAGAATTGAGATTCCAGAAGCAAAACCTTAATTTCTCAACCAACTCATCTTCGACAAAGCCCCCACCATCTACCACTGGGGAGAGGAGAACCTATTCAGTAAATAGTGCTGGGAAAACTGGCTGACCACATGCAGAAGATTGAAACAGGACCCCTATCTATCCCCATGCACAAAGGTTAACTCCAAATGGATCAGAGACCTAAATGTAAAACTTCAAACCATAAGAACCTTAGAAAAGGAAGGAAATACCCTCATGGAAATTGGAACTGGCATCCAATTCCTGAACAAAACCCGAAACCCACAGGTCATAAGAGAGAAGATAGACAAGTGGGACCTTATTAAACTGACAAGCTTCTGCAAAGCCAAAGAAACCATCAAGAGAGCAGGGAGACAACCTACAGACTGGGAAAAAGTATTTGCCAATTCCAGGTCTGACAAAGGCTTAACATCCTGGATCTACAAGGAACTCAAACATGCTGAAAAGAAAAAAACAAACAACCCCATTATAAAATGGGCAAAAGATATGAACAGACACTTCACAAAAGAAGACATCCAAGCAGCCAACAGACACATTAAGAAATATTTTAATAAAATAAATTTAATCTAGTATTCATTTAGCTGTGAAGGTAACAAAAAAGTTTCTCAGTTATAAAAAAATTGGTTCTCCTTTTCTGAGGAACGAAATTTTTTGAATTACAGATGCATGAGATGTGAGTCAAGGTTGGAAGCTTAAGAGAGAAGTTATTTTCTAAAGGTCTGTCAATAAGAACTGAAGACTTAACCCTTTAGCTGTTTAAAAAAAAAAGGTGCAGATAGCTGCTGTATTCATTTACTTTTATATAAACACAATCTTTGAGGCTGATGCAGATCTGACTGGATTTCAATGTGAAAATAAAATATAAAAACTGCTCTTGGAGTTATTTCTAAATAGACATGTCTCTAATTCTGATGAAATTTATAAAAAAGGAGAAGAAGTAGAAGAAGAAGAGGAGGAGAAGGAGGAGGATGAAGAGGAGACTTTTTTTGTAATGTATCGTAATTTTCTTTATTTAAAAAAAAAATTGGGGGTAAATGCTAAAGCCGCAAAGAGCCCTGTGGAAAGTATCCTTGGGTTAAACAGGGAAAGGGTTAAACATCAAATTGAGTCTCAGTCCTGGAGTATTGGATTTGACATAGTTAGGTAATCTTTCAGTCCTATGGCTTTATATATCATCTTTCTGCTGAAGACCCGCTAATTTATATCTACTACAGACGTCTCCCCTCAACTCCACTCCAATTTAGCAAAGTGTTTTCTCTGTCTCTTTCTTAGCTATCTAACAGGCATCTGAAAATTAACAAGCCCAGCATCAAACTCATGCTTCTCTATTTAGAGCTGCTGAACCAATGGCGTTCGCCATTCAGTCAGTTATTTAGGCAGAAGATCCTGTACTCGCTTCTACTCCTCTCTCTTTTGGCAAGTCCTGTTGGTTGTTTCCTAGAGACGTAAGAAATATAAAACCTCTTACCTCTGTACAGCTACTACTTGACTTAAGCCACCACTCTTTCTTGCCTGGAGTATACAAATACCTGCCCCCATAAGGTATAGTCTCCAAGGAGCCAATGAGCCTTCTAAAATAAAGTAGAATGGAGAGCACGTTACTTATCTGCTCAGAGCCCTGCAATGGCTGCCAATCTGTTCCTGTCCCTGTCCTCACTTCCTGACCTTGTCTTCCTCCGCCTTTTCTTGCTTCCTCCAGAAGCATAGGCCTTCTTGCTATTTCCAAAATACAGCAAAGGACGAGAAGCCTCCTGGGAAGCCTCATTTGCTTCCTCTGTCTGCCTCATCTTCCCCTGCAATGTAGGTGTCACTCAATCAATGTAATTGTAAACACCATAAGCAATTTGAATAATTAACTTGCTTGATTATAAAACTGCTTGTCGTACTATCCCTGGTATTTGTGTGACTTGCTGCCTCATTATCCTCAGGTTTGCTTGACATATTGCCTGCTATCAGGTAGGTCTCACCCCACCCTAAATCTCTTTTGCTTACTCTGTCATGTCTTATTCCTGGCCCTGACATGACATAATAGTATCGCTTTTTTTTGTTTATTGTTTATGCCACTAGAAAGTAAACTCCATGACAGCAGCAGTTTTTTCTGTTTTGAACATGACTGTAACTCAAGTACCTAAAACTGTATGTGGGAAATAATACCAATTAGCTGCTAAATGGTAAATGAAAAATGTGTCCCAGTATATGCTGAAACATATTTTGAAATATATATGTATATACATATGCCTTATATATACGCATTTTTACAAATGCAAAACTTCATTAATAAATATATCTAGAAATATACCAGAAAAAAATAGAAGTTATCTCTGACAAACTTTATGTTTTTTCATATTTGTGAGATTTTTTCCTCAATGAATACATATTTTCAGAATAAGAACCTATCCAGTTTTTTATTACAGCATTTTCTTTTTTCATATTTCTAAGATTTTTTGAATGAACATATTTTCAAAATAAAAACCTATACAGTTTTTTATTACAATGTTTTCTTTTTTCATATTTCTAAGACTTTTTTAAATAAGCATATTTTTAAAATAAGGGCCTGTACTAGTAACTTTTTTTAACAGATAAATAAAACAGAAATAGGATAATTAATTGTGGTATGGGTATAAAACCATCAAATTGTTTTGAAGATGGAGAGTCTCAGGTATCTGACCTCTTAAACAGTGCCAAAGTCTTCCTCGAAGGCTGCTTTTAGAATCTGCTTAGCAGGGGTACATTAAATGGAAAAAAGTCCCCAAAGATGCCACCACTGAATCTCTTTATTGGCATCCAAGCTAGCTCTCTTTAATAAAATTGATCCCCTAATAATTGAAATGGAGTTAAAGAAAGGCTGAAGAGATGGTTAGAAGAGGTCCTAGACAAAGTTAGAAAAGTTAGAATGTTTTTCAGAGACCAAACAATACATGCAAAATGAAAGAATTCCATTTAGCAGTACCAATCGATGATGAAAAACTTCAGGTGATTTGGAGTTTAAAGCTTTCCTTGGTTGCCTTCAATCACTGTAAGATAAGTGTAAAGTTCTGACTAGATGTATAGACTTTTATTCCCCTGTATCTGGTTTCTTTCTTCCCCCTCCCTCAGGGAGCAACCTTTGGCCAAGGCTGGTCTCTAAAGCATATGTATATTCCCAGTAATGCATCATGAGGTGCAGGTGATCTGGCAACCCTGAAAGCAATGCACGTGTCACTCAGTCAATGTAATTGTAAACACCACGAGCAACTTGAATAATTAACTTGCTTGATTATAAAACTTCTTGCTGTACTATCCCAAGGCATAGACTTTTTTCGCCAATCGGCCTCCATCGGTGCCTCTCAGAAGTTCAAATAAACCAACATCTGTCCTTGGTGGACTTCTGGGTGAGCCCTTTGGAAAAGGTAAACATTATGAGCAAACCCTATCAGATTTGGGGTTACTGTGTTACAGTAAGTAAATGGTTTCTTATCTAACTGGTTGTTATATCAGGTGAATGGGGAGGGAAGGAATAGTACTCACTGCCCACCTTTGAAAGTTTCCAAAATCTGAAAAGAGAGGAGGAATAATGTTCTGTTAGAATTCTCACTTAATATTTTGTGCATGACTTTAAAGAGAAAACTACAGGGGAGATTATTAAAATTTTATCTTTCATGGTTATGTGAAAATGCTAATTCACTTACCAAAGAGAATATTATGCACACATTTGGTTTAAGATTGAAATGCCATAGCAGATGTTAGCATTTGAGTTTTTCATTCACTTATTACCTTGCCCAAAGATAGCAACTTCAAAATTATCATATCACAATGTTGTAAAACAAAGATAGCACATTTCAGCAAAAGAATACCAGGAAGATGTCTTTGGAAACAGTGGGAAAGTAAGCATCCTCTAGGACTAAAAATGCTGTTTTGTACCTGGGGCTATAAACTAAAGGCACATTCACATTGATGTGAGAAATAACAACTAAATCAAGTTTTATGCATCCTGGAACACAGATTCTTTGGGGGATCCTTTTTAAGAAAAAAAATACAAAATTGTACATATAAAATTACACACAATACCTTTGAAGGGGTCTTTGCAAGTGAAGATCTCTAAAGTTTAAGTTATATTGGCTTCATGGTAAGACTTTCTCTGGGAGAATGTTATTATCTAGATCTTGTTCCCAAAGGTCTATGAGTATAATGAAAATTTGCATTACAGACGTACATGTAATCCTTCACTAGTGACTTCTAGACCACAACACAAGGATCTCTAGTTATTCGTTTGCATGAAAGAAAAGAGAGGGGAAAAAAGCCCGTAATGCAAAATGAAAAAAGCCATTTGTTTAGAGCAATTCTGCCAGAAAAGCAGTAAGATCATGAAAAGGTTAAATTTAATGTGAAAGGGAAGAAGGAAAAAAAAAATTACCAAAAAATTAAGAAACCTTAAAAATAAAAATAACAATATGACATTAACACAGGCATGCAAATTATTATCCGCCTGGGGTCTAAAAGATATTAGAAAAAATATTACCAAAAACTTAAATATTCCACACTTTTTATAAATTCAAATTCTGCTACCTACTTCATTAGATTGTCTCTTTCTGAAGGAATGCTGCTGCAGGCAAATTTTTTTTTTCTCATATGGTAATAGAAAATTGGTATAGTTTAGAGTATGCCCTAGGCACTTTAAGAAGTGTTGGATTTTGATTACTGTCAAAATAAAAATTGCAGCAGACAAGGAAGACTTTTTTGCAGTTGAGGGGAAAGACTGATCTCAAAGGCTTAACTGAAACCCTAACTTGTACAATATAGCAAGATCTTGTCTCCACACACACACACAAAATTAGCTGGGCATAGTGAGTGGTGCATGCCTGTAGTCCTAGCTACTCAGGAAGATGAGAAAGGAAGATCATCTGTGTCCAGGAGGTGGAGGCTTCAGTGAGCCATGAGTGTACCACTGCACTCCAGCCTGGGTTCCAGAGTGACACCCCAACTCAAAAAAAAACTAACCAAAACAAAAACAAACAAATGAAACTTTACTGAAGCCAAAAACAAGTGTTTAGGTAAGCTTCTGGAAAAGTTCAGACAGGCATTAGAACAGGGATGATCAATGGAATCAGTGGAATGCTTAGCACATACTAAGTTATTCCTGAGTATTCAAATGTTTTTATCTGCGATTGGGCCATCTGTATTTGGAAATTGGTGTCTGTGGAAGTTAGTCTTTTCCCTTCTCACTGAGACTGGAAACACTCTCTTTTTTAGATGTTTACATTTTAAAGTGATAGTTCCAAAGTCCTTGAGGAAGCCATAGTATCCTGGATAATAAAAGTGACAAGAGACTGAAAGAAGATTTCTTTACATTTCATAGGGTCAGAGAGAGAAGATACAATTGCAAATTTTCTAAAGTAATTTCTCCAAAAAAAGAGAAGTCAAGGACTTACAGGCAGGAAAAAACCTGTCCAAAGTACAGTCACGCTGAGGGGAAAGTTAAGGTTAGCTTGGTCAAAGCTAGTAATTGTCAATTTATATTTAAGATTAGTTTAAATAGTTTAGTAACATTCCTCTATGCATGTGTTTGTTTTTTAATCTTTTACTAAAAATTGGAAATGGCTATCCTAGATAGATGATAAATAGGTAGTAGATAGATAGATAGATAGAATCTCTGTGCATATTCATTTTCAATGACTTTAGAATGTTTAATGTCTATGTTTATAGTGTATTCTCCAAAGAATTCCTTGATAAGTTCTTTTTTTCTCTTATTTTTCTTAAACCATTGAAAGAAACAAAAAACAAAGGAGAATGGAAGGTCTTATTCCAGGAAGACAAGATAATACAGTAATTGCTTCAAGAAAAAAACATGTTACTATGTTGTGGATGAAAAACTCTTCTTAGCACTCACCTACTTATTTCAATAATCATTAAGTAATTAACCTTACAGCAATTCTTCCTGAACATGATTTAAAAAATTACTACCTTGTGGGCTGACGATTAAATTCACAAACTTGCCACGATGTGCTTATGTTGGCAGTACTGTACAAACAACTCAGTAAGGTTTCATAACCTTGGTATATCAAGGTCTCACAACTGTGTTTGTGATGATGTATGGCAGTATGTTGGTGAGTGGTGTTCATTATTTTTGCATGTTTTTGTGTGCTGTCATAAGAATGTCAGGGCTTGAATTAGAACAACAAACGAAACATTAAATTTCGCATTAAACTTGGCAAGAGTTCAGCGACATGTTAGTTCAAGTGTATGGGGTTAATGCCATGAAGAATATGGGAGATTACAAATGGATTTTTTTAAGGGGAGAGAAAGTCTGTATCACTAATGAAGAGAGGTCAGGATAGTCAGTAATGAGCAAAGCTGGTGAAAACATTGCAAACATTTGTTGAGTTGTGCATCACAATCATTGACTAACTGTGAAGCATGGCATACCAAATACACATTGATAGAGAGACAGGAAAATCTTAAGCTGAAAACCCTGGCATGAGAAAGGTAAGTGCAAAAATAGTCCTGAAGGTGCTATTGCATCATGGTAATGCTCACACAGCACTGTCTGTGAGGGAGTTTTTAGTCAATAAACAAATAACTGCATTGGAACACCCTACCTACTCACCTGATCTGGCCTCCAATGACATTTACCTTTACCCAAAGATAAAGAAAATAATAAAAGGAAGACGTTTTGATAATATTCAGGGCATTAAGAGTAATATGATGACAGCTCTAATGGCCATTCCAGAAAAAAGAGTTCCCAAATTGTTTTGACAGGTGGACTAGGTTCTGGCACCAGTGCATAGCACCCCAAGGGGAGTACTTCAAAGGTGACTATAGTGATATTCAGCAATGAGGGATGTAACACTTTTTCTAGGATGAGTTGGTGAACTAAATTGTCAGACATTGTATTTGTGAGAGTTCACAAAGTAACATAAGTACACTGGAAAATAGAAATTAAAGTTATTCTTTATCTTGATTCTGTATTATTACTATTAATTATAATCAGTTGTGAAAATCTCAGGTTTAGTTCAAAGCAAGTAATGATCTTCTGCAATTACTGCTATTATATAAACCATCATATAATATTATGAATTATGTATATATTTCATTTACTCTTTCTTATTTTTCAAACATACTTCTCCTCAAAACATATATTCATTGGTAAAAGATAACTTTCTAGTGTAGAAGTCTTAGGAAAAAAGTATGTATCTCAAATTTATCCTAAACATTCAGCGGTCTATGTTACCCTTCCTTGTTCAGAGAAAAACAATGTGTCCAGATATCAGTAGCGAGTCGCTTTCTCTCTAACATAAACTTTGAGGTTTTATAGTTAGGAACCTGTTAATACTAAAGCAAAATGAATATTCCCCGAGTTCTTTAAATTAAACATCTAGAGTGGATCATTGGCTCCCAAACTTTATTGCACATTGGAACCAAGTAGGGATAATTTAATAATACCAATGCCTGGCTCCCACTCTCACACTGTGATTTAATTAGCATAAGGTGTGGCATGAATATTGGAATTTTTAATGACTTCCCAGTTGTTTGCAACATATAAGAGTTTGGGACCTTCTGGTCTAGAGCCTATACTTTCCTCTCTGCAGAAAGTATTTGCCTTAAACGTGTCAAGAAAAAAAATGTTGTCATTAAATAAAAACCAGAATCACCTGGGAAATTTAAAAAACTGCTGTTGTATAGGTCTGAGACAGTGGCTCATGCCTGTAATCCCACTGCTTTGGGAGGCTGAGATGGAAGGATAACTTGAGCCTAGGAGTTGGAGGCTTCAGTGAGTTATGATTGCACCACTACACTCCAGCCTGGGTGACAGAGCGAAACACTGTGTCTAATATATATACATATATACACACCCTGATATGTAAGCCCTGCTCCCAGAGATTCAAATTGAATTGGCTTACTGTGAAACAGGCCACAATTATCCCCAGTGATTCTAATGTATATTTAAGATTGAAGATCAAGAATAACTGAGTTAAATGTCCCACATATCTGTGTAAAATTATCCAATCTATATAACTACAATTCCATATCTTAACACCTCTTCTACCCTAAAACCCTCAAGTTCCTAGATGCTCACTTGGAGAAACTCAGTTCCAGGTGGTTGTAGTACTGTCTTTTCTTCTACTCCACCAACTCCCCACTCTTCTTCTTCCTTCTCTTCCTCCTCTTCCTCCTCCTCTTCTTTCTTTTTTCCTCTTGCTTCCTTCCGGCTTCCCAAAATTTCACAGTGAAATTTTCTATCCACATGATAGAACTGAGCTTTGCTGTACCTTATCTTCCCATTCATCCATCTCCTCAGTAAGCACCACACACAGTATGGAGGCACTGTGCCAGCACTTACTAGCATCCAGAGATGAATCTTAAAATATCAAGCCTCTGGGAGCTAATTTTCTTGAACAGTTAGGTTTTATTTATTTATTTTTTTCACCTCTAGAGAAACTGTAATGACTTAGACTAAGAAAATGAGCAATTTCTGGAGAGAAATCAGCATTACTTTGGTCACAGTTGAGGCTTTGTGTCGTTTGTATGTGTATTAGGATTCACCTCAAAAAACACTATTCCATGACTGTTGCCCTATTATCTCACCTATTGGTCACTCAAATGGTAAAATTTTGGACCAAGGGAAGAAAGATCAAGATAATTTAACCTTATGAATGTGGGGAACTAACTGTGGAAAAAAAAATTTTCTTTCTCTCTTTCTCTTACTTTTCAAAAAAAGGTGAATTTTAGATGTTTATGTTTAAATATTATATTAAACCTGTGGTATGGCCATGTAAATATTTTTTATTATTCCACCCCTGCAGACTTGTAATGCCTTCCTCAATTTGTTGTTGACAATAGCCTTTGCTCAATTACTGATAATATAGTGGATCTAATATTTCTCTCTTCAGTAAATTTGAAAATACAATATTTTCCAATTACAGCAGCACTTGTCAATAACAAATCAAAAATGAAAATTGGCTCTTATATATATGTTAGATATTTTAATGTTATTTTTATAATTATATGTCTTTACATAATTAATATATATTATACTTAGAAAATATTTTATATTTGTTTACATTAGTTATTAATGCTTAATTAGGTCATCTTCACATGACCAAAATGCAATCTTCCTTCCTAGTACCCCCAAGACCTTTTATTCTTTCCCCCATGGGGTCATTTAGTGAATTTCTTCATTGTAATTCCATGTTGGACGTTAATAGACTCCTGTATTTATAAATGCATGTAAGTGTGCACGCACATATGCGTGTGTGTTTGTATTTCTAAATCTGGTGACCTTAGCTTTATTCTTTGACAGTCTGAAGGTTCTATCAAGACTCTGTTGATAATGCTCTTGATCTACATTTACATTAAGTACATTCAGTAAAGAAAAAAACTTATGTTTCTTTTTTTAAATCAATGGCTCATTTTAAAACTAGCTGATTATAAAGAGAATACTTTTGAATTCAGTATGACTCCGGCTGCAACAGGAAATGTCAGTAACTGTTGAGTTTGTAACTTTTCTTCAGCAATGACAAGAAAGTTTTATTTATTAGAATATTATGCTAAAAATGTCGCAGCTAGAATTATGTTAAGATTTATCCATGAAATTTAGTTTGAGATTGACCAGAAATTAATTTACCTTTAAAAATTATACTCTTCATGTTAATAATATTCAGAAGTCAGTTTCTGGATAAACTAAATTAGCTATAGCACTTTTAAAAAAGATATGTGACTTTTTTCCTTAATCTTTATAAATACATATTACGTGAATACCAAATCATAAAGAATTATCACTTGTCATTACTTAAAAAGCTAGACTTACCATATTTGGCTAGACTTACTGGCTAGACTTACTAGACTGGCTAGACTTACTATATTTGTTCTGTTGCAACCTTCGACACAATTTCCCCTCACACTTTTGAGAAAAACACCAAAAAGTTTCACCAAAATTAAGTGGTAGCCCCAGTGGTTTTGTATATTTATACTAACTAAGATATTCTCTCCCCACACTCTGACCTCTGGGGAGAGTTTTACACCAATCTGGTGTTTTAACACGTATACACCATCAATATTTCAATTGACCAAAACTTTTCCATCTGTGAGCCCACTGAAGACAAAATCTCTAAGGAGAAGGCAAAGACTGGGATCTCCATGTTTCCTGGGGATCCTTGAATTAGAATTCTTCATCTAAACTCACATTTAAATGACAATCTCAGTAATAAACTCATGTTGTTATGCAATCTTTTTGTTTGTTGGGTTGATTTGTTGGTCTGTTTAGCCTTAACCTAGCTTCTTGCAATGCTGCTGGACACAGTAGATTCATGTCAGTTTATTCACAAAAGGAGTTTATGTGCTGGATAACACAAGTTCATTTGGCTGGTAAGTCACGGAGTGTCTAGGTAAATTTGAAGAGCAAACTAATCAGTTGTTCAAGATGGATCAAAAGTAGTTCATGGCATATTTTTATAAGATTGAAATTGTCATATGAGGCAGGTTACAGGTGTTCTACAAATGTAATACTTATGTTTTCCTTATAATTAAACTCACCAAGTATATTTTTAAAAGGTCTTTAATGATGTTGAACAGACATCATTTTGTTGTTTCATATCAGAAGATTCTGCATCAAAATAAGAATAAAGTGATTCAGAGAAACATACAGAAATCCTGAAAGAATGGCACCTGAAACCAAGATGGTGGTGAAAGCCTGATAATTTATCTATCCTTTGTGTGACTGTTTCTTCTCAGAGTGAAGGAGAAGCTACAAAGCACAATCTCTATTCATAGTAGCAGTTAAATGATGTCAAAACCGATTTGGCTTTCATCTAAACTGTTTCCCAAATACCATGAACTTTGATAGACCTACACTGTATCTACACATAGACAATTCTGTTTCCAATGAACAGTGGGACAAGTTTTAACCATCAGTATACAGACCTATAGACTCACCTTGTCCTATCCCAAGTGCAAATCCCCATTGCTTAATTAGCATAATCAATGGGCTTTGCCCTTTTCTGGAACTTAATATCCCGTGACATTTCCCCTTTAGTGAACTACTCAGTGAATTTATTCAATGGTATGTGTTTCCTTGACAAGCATGCTAACTAAATGCAGCTTTGTAATTTTTTAATTGCAAAAATAATATAGTTTTTCTGCAAAGAGCATAGTCATTTATCTCTTAAATTTAAACAATTTCCTAGTAAATCTTAATATTTCTGGATCCAGGTAAGAGTAACCCCATCCCAGATGGTATATGATTCTAATTTTAGACTTCTACTCAGCCACCTTTTTTATTTTTGAGTAATTCACATGTGTACATGTTTCTGGAGAGTTGAAAATGGAGAAGTTGAGGAAAAGCTAGAGTCAAATAAGGGAGGAAAGTAATTTAAGGACTGTAAGCATATCTATTTTTAAAAAATGCCTAACAGAAATCATTTCATTCTTTTATACTTTGTTTCTTGGTAGCAACATTTTCTTTCTATCATAAGATATTTAAAAACATCTGAGCCTCTTATTTTAAGTTTCTCTCTTGCATTTACATAAAACACAAATAGGCCAGTGATTTTCTGTGCTTGTTTTAATACCTCATATTGACATTAAATTCATATATTAATTAGAAGACATAATATTGTAAATGACATCCAGTGTTTCAAGATTGAATTCATTTTCAAAAGATACCTTTTTATGAGTGGTAATGAAAATACATATGTGACTAAAAGCAGAACACTGATTCTTTTTAGGGGAAAAAAATCTTAAAGTTATCCAGAAAAGAGAGAGATTGAAGTAGAACATTGTTTTTAAATATGCATGTAATTAATTGTTGAACTTTGTATTGTGAAGTTTAATTATACATGTTCTAGTCATTTGGGTTTTGAAATGCTAGGTAAAATACTAAGTGAAAGATGTAAGAAATCGATATTTTCCTTCCAGCAGTTTTCTTTCAGCTATATAATAGCTTTCTTAGTAGGCGTGTAAGAAAGCTACTGATATATTTGCCTTGATCTACAGGAAAATGAACATTCTATAAAGGGTAGATCTATTAATTAGAGGCCCACACAGTTTTCCTTCTTGCTGGTGTAATCGTTAAATTGATTTTTCCAGTCCATCATGTAATTGCTCCAGCGATGGAATCCTGCTTTCCACTCTCGTTCTGCTTCATCAATATTTCCTGTAAAACACAGAATAAGTTGTATTAATCTAAATTTTAATCTCTGTTTACACTAATTGAAAAATAATTTTGATTACTGATGCCATTTTCTACAAGTACACTGCACAGCAATTTTTTTTCTTTTTCACTTATTCTTCATTACTTATTATCAATTTATCTTTCTACCGTAACACAAATTTTAATAAAAATTTTACATGTATTAATATATCAAAATGCAAAAGATGTATATGTATAAAATGCATGTAAGGTATATGAATATATAAAATGAAAAAAATTAATATATTATTGTCTAAAGTTACATTACTTTGTTTTTAGTTTTTGAGCAAGTATGTAGGTATTACTCCATTTTCTCGACCTCTTTTAACATAACAAAAATCACATCTAATGAGTCTCATTTATGTATATATAATTAAATAGCAGAATGTTTCTCTGATGAACATTGCATATGAATATAGTTGTCTTTTGATATATGTGGGGTACTAGTTCCAGAACCTTCCATGGATGCTCGACTCTGAAATAAATGGTGTAATATCTGTTTACAACCTATGCACATCCCACCGTATACGTTAAATCATCTCCAGATTGTTTATATGTCATACAATGCACATGCTCTATAAATAGTTGTGATTGTGTATTGTTTAGAGAATAATGATAAGAAGATTGTACTTGTCCAGTTTAGATGTCATTTTTTATCAAATATTTTTTATCTGCAGTTGGTTGAATCATGGATTCAGTAACTATAAATACAGAAACCACAAATACATAGGACACACTGTATTTACTAATGCATAAAGGTGACTTTGTAATTATCATTCCATATATATTTTACCAACATTAGAATACATTTTAATTTCAAACAATACTTCGTTGGTTGTTTCAGCCACCTACTGTGTAAAAGCACTTTATTAATTGCTTTGTAAACTGGAAAGATGACTAAGACAATCTCTGATTTCAAGTAGTTTGCAAAATATATGTATGTCAGGAGAAAGGAATGTTTAGCCAGAAATAAAGAGGCAGTGAATCATAAAAAGTCTATGTACTTCAGAAAATTTGAAATACTGATTTATTTGGAAGTGTATTATATTAAATGATACACTTTGTGAACTATTGACAATATTAAATTACAAAGTTTATTTTTTCCTGATATAAATAGACATAATAAGACTAAAAGATGGTTAATATTATTTAAATCTATAAGCATTTTATGCATTTGTGGTTTTCTCACTTTTTAAACCTTTAGAAAACTAAATTATATAGTCAGTAAGTAAAATTAAAGTTTAAGTAATTTTAAGAACTCTGAAAATAGAGATTGGTAACTTCTTTTAATATATATATTTCCATTAGAAATCTTTGAAATTAATTATAATCTGTAAGATATTGATTTAGTGGAGAAAGTTCAGTGATTCATTATAAGTTTATTTAAAAATCAAAATGTTTAAAACATTAGTAAAACCATTAAAAATATCCCTTGCAATTTTAGGATATATTTAGGTTTGAATGCTCATAATACTTGGGCATAGAACAAATATTTAAGAATTTATATAAACTGTCCTAGTTACATGTAACAATGTCCCTTAAAAAGGTCCATGACTATAATTTATGTGTGAATAATAGAACTTTTCTAAAAGGTCATACAATATTAGATTTGGAAGAAAGATGTTAAATATCATACCAAATGATCAGTTTTTATGTTCTTTTAAAGTAATAATTAAATGTTTGAAACATTACACACTAAGAAAACTAGAGTCCAGAAAAACAAAATTTTTTGTAACAAATAGACTTCGATAGTTTAGCGTTTAGACCATGAATTTTAATACTTACAAAAAAACCCCTGGATCTGATATTATTTTCTTGTTCATGTAATGATATCAAATCCATTGATTCATATAAATATACATTTATTTTCCATGTGTCATAATCAAATGTCTAT
The DNA here is from genome assembly GCF_000164805.1 of Carlito syrichta. Taxonomy (NCBI): domain Eukaryota; kingdom Metazoa; phylum Chordata; class Mammalia; order Primates; family Tarsiidae; genus Carlito; species Carlito syrichta. The sequence goes on from NW_007259262.1 coordinate 862,488, forward strand.
ACAACTTAGTGTTTTGAAATAGTTTTTAGTGCATAATGCTCTGTATATCCAGGTACATTTCTCCTTTAGAAGTAGTGGGCATTGAGACAATAAAATAGAAAACATTTAATTATTTTTAACAAAATCCTGAGGAAGTGAACACAACATAAGAAAATAAAAAGTTTGAGTACTACATATTCTCACTCATAAGCAGACCCTGAACAATTATCATATTATTATAAGAAAAAAATTGGCAGTAGTGGGAAGTTGCCAGGGGAAGGAAGGGGCACACTTCATCAATAAGGGTACCTGATCTCAAACCATGTGAAGTGGGGACAAAAGTGAGGCTCAAACTTTATCTATACAATGACCATTTGTATACCTAACCCCGAATTGTACCTTATATCTTTTAAAAAACAAGAAGAAGAAGTTTGAGTCCCATGAAATAAAATCTCAAATTAGAACTTATACTCCTTCTCCTCCCTTTCTCTTTTCTTCTCATTTCATATACGCTTGTTTATTGCCAGGATGATAAAAATCAAATCACAAGTCAATGTTTACATTATCAACATCAGCAATATCAGAGATTAAAAATCATGCAATTTAAGTGACTTGCATGTTATAAACAAAAATATAACACTGATACATTACAAATACTGTTTAAACTTGATTAGCAAATTTTAATTTATTTGAAATTTGAGGGAAGAAAGTCCTGTACAACGGACAATATGTATGCCTTATAGTTGATTAAAACATAATTATGAAGCCATAATGCTCTAATACTATGAGTTTTCTACATTGCAATTAACCAAAATGCAGGATTTTAACTCAAAGTACTAATGATAAGGACATCAACAAAAAAATTGCAGGATTTCAGAGATACCAAGGAAGAGTAACACTGCCCCAAGATGTTTCTCTTCATGCTTGGTGGTGTCTGAAAGTTCACAAATTTGGTGGTAATAGCAACTCTAATATCATTCCCTAAGTGTAAATATTCCTTGTGAGTAAAGAAAAAATAATAACATTCTCAGCAACTTGGAGAAGAAAAGGAAATGTGTAAGAAAGATAAAAAGAAACTATAGATTTAACACCAAATTCAAATGTCAAATATTGATCAATCTTGTCAAATACTGGAGTGATGTATTCTTCAGGTAGATTAGCCCTTGACACCTCTTAATTTGTTTAACCACAAATAACTCTAACCTGTAGAGTTTTATTATTATTTCTTCTTTCTAGTGGTAATATTTTGTGTTTGGGACTCTGTGAACAAAATGGAAGTATTACTACACTACATTAGGATTTTAATTAATTTTTATGAAGAAAAATTGTGAATCAATTGATGGACCTTTCTTAACTTTTATGTAATGAGTATAAATAAAGTCCTACTTATTCATACTATATGATGGTTCTATTATACAATAATATGTGAAAAGGTCTTTTTCTCATTCATTATAGTAACAATGCAACACATACTATTCATCCATACTCTTCACTCATTCATCCAAATGACTTACGCATTTAAGTACTATATGTAAACTATAGTATTAGAGAAGAGAGAAAATTAAAGGACCAAGGTCAAATACGTAGTGTAAACATTAAAGAAAGATTGGAATGTGAATAGTATGAATGGTAACAACCAAGTTCAAAAATAAATAAGTAAATATATGTATAAATAAGATTAAAAACTTCAATATCAATAAAACTTACAATTTTGACAACTTATTTTTCATAAAGAGGATCACATTAAAATATAAGAAGTAAAAAATTATCCAAATTATAATTATGTATTAAGATAAATATATTCATTCTTGTAGAATTTAACTCATCTTTATTATTTCTTAAATAGAGTAAAAATAGAGATATTATGGGCCTTATTCACATTAACTATACAGTAAGAATTTAGTCTACTTAAAATAAACTTAGAGACAGATATTTTATCTTTGGCCGAAAAAAGTGTTTCAAAAGCATTTTTATAGTAACTACTACTCCCCCAAAAACTCATTAAATTTGTATTTGCAAAATCAAAACTGCATAAGTTATTTAGGTCAAAATTTCAGTGATCAAATAAACATGTCTGCTAAAAATTTTATTTAAGACTTACATGTGCAGGATATATAGAGATATTTAACCAACAAACAAATATCTCTAAAGCAAATCTTTGTGAACACGAGAAATTTCAACTTGCAAGTGCAGATATTTTAGAAGAAAAGGTAAAAAAAATATATATATATATGCACAGTTGACCCTTGAACAACACTGGTTTGAACGGTGTGGATCCACTTATATGCAAGTTTTCTTCAACCTCTACCATTCCTGAGGCAGCAAGACCAGCCCCTTGCCTTCTTCCTCCTCCTTTTTAACTACTCACTGTGGAGATGATGAGGGTGAAGATCTTTATGATGATCTACTTTTGCTTAATGAATACTAAATGTAGTTTCTCTTCCATATGATTTTCTTAATAACATTTTGTTCTCTCGCTTACCTTATTGTAAAACTCCAGTATATCATACAGATAACATACAGCATATGTGTTAACTGACTGTTTATGTTATCAGTAAGGCTTCCAGTCAACAGTGAGATATTAGTTATGTTTCTGGGGATTGAAAAGTTATAAGTGGATTTTTCCACTGTGCAGGGCTCAGCTACCCTAGCCCCCATGTTATTTACGGGTTAATTGTAAATGAAAACTTATGGGCTTTTTCCAAATTTGCATTCAGAGGTATATTTACTGATATATATTTTTATACTGCAAAAAATAGAATATTTTTAAAAGCATAAATAAAATATAAAATATGAATAAAATTATTTTAAAAGAAGCTAGCCTAAACCTGATACAAACAAACCAGCAAATAAAAGCAGTTATTTGGAAGAATGGCACTACCTCAGAAATGAAATTATTATGTAGATGCCATATAATACTCTTACAGAGTCTGAGGAGACTATGTAGAAAATCTCTTGTATGTAGTGAAAGCTAATACATTTATGAATCAATGACCAGAACATGTCAGTCTCACATTTACAATTACTAAATGGCTCTGCTTAAGATAGCATTTAAATTCCTTAGCATGGTGCCCAAGACACTTTATCTCTTGTTCCTGCTTATGTGGCCTCTCTCTGCTTTGCCTTCACATTAAGATTCAGGGCAGCTGCTTCTGTTCTTAAAAGCTGTCCATGGTGCTGGGCCCTGACACCAAAACTTCACTGTGAGGGAGCAGATCCTGTCATTTTCACTTGTGTAACTCTAGCTGTTAGTGCAGTTCCTAGGACATGTGTCAGAGTGTAGGCTCTGTAAGGGTTTACTGAATTAAGTGATGAAAAAATGTTAAAAAGGATAAATTTTATTTTTACTATGTATGTTGCCAACTACCTAGGAAAAATGATCCACTCAAAACTACCACTAATGTCTAGTTGTTTAGAAATTATTTTCCTCTTTTTATTTTTTATATTTTCATGAAATATTGATATTTTAAAAATCTTACTTTTATTTTCATTAATAAACATTTTGTAGCCTAGTTATGTGCTCTCCCCCAAAAATATTTATGTTGACTTTAACAAAAATGCTAAGTGATATTTTGAGGAGGAGATTATAACAATGTTACTCATACTTGTGCAATTTAGATAGTATATTAATCTCATACTGTGGATAAAAGTACACTTTGTACTCTGCAAGAAAAGAACTTTTAAAAATTTGGAAATAATTAATTACTACGTATGCATAAATAAAGTTAGGTTCTTAACAGATTATAAATCATTATTATGGGATACGAAAACATAAATAATATAATATTTATTTTAAAAAGTAATTTGCCTAATAGTAGAGTGGCAAATATACACATAAAATATGAATATTTAGGATATAATATGCACAAATAAATTTGCCTTAAGTGATATTGTTGACCTGAGTATTTCTTGGAAAAAGGATGGTTCTTTATACTTAGGCTAGCAATTTTAGTACATATTTTCAAGGCATACTAATAGGACATAAAGCTAATAAGAGGTTAGCAGTTATACATATAAATATGAGTTAATTAATACATATATGCAACCAGATGCTTATGACCTATTATTTTACTATTGTTGTTCAGCTTTATATGCCCAGTAGTAAATTGAGATTAAATTTCATTTTTAACCCATTCAGTTATATGAGTGATTTAACTGCTTTTAAATTATTTCAAATGGCACATAGTCTTTTCTGGATGTGAAACAGAGACAACTTGTTTTTCCATGTGGATTTTGGGGACATATAAAAGAAAGCAGTCCCTATTTTGTTTCATGACTCACAGGATAAACAGAAGGGAATAGTCATACTATTATTTCACATATGAAATAGTATGTGGCCCCCAAATTCATATGTTGAAAGCCTATCCCCCAAGATGATGGTATTAGAAGGTGGAGCCTGTGGAAGATGATGAGGTCATTAGGGCAGAGCCCTCACAAACGGAATTTAACGAGGTCTGAGAGAACTCCCCCCATTCATTCATGCAAGGACTGCTGTGTATGTGAAGTAGTTACATGCTAACAAACATTGCTGTTTAGATTTTTTTTAAATCACTTTTTCTCCTCTATGAAAAAATAAAGTTTTAGCTTTTTTTGTTTGCTTTTGCTTTACCAAAAACAAACAAGCAAAACACACACACACACACACACACACACACACACACACACACACACACACACTCAAACAAGCAAACAAAATACACAGGGCAAATTCTCACCAGAGCTGAGTCTGGGCAAGTCGGTTACTGCAACAAAATACCATAAACTGGGTAGCTTATAAATGGCAGGCATTTATTTCTCACAGTTGTGGAGGCTGGAAGTCTAAAATCAACCGCACCAGCAGCTGTGGTATCTGGTAAGGGCTGCTCTTTGGTTCATAAATGGTGGTTCTGTTGCTATGTCCTCACATGGATGAATGGGGGGAGTGCTCTCAGACCTTGTTAAATCCCATTTGTGAGGGCTCTACCCTCATGACTTCATCACATTCCACAGGCTCCACCTTCTAATACCATCAACTCGGGGGATAGAATTTCAACATATGAATCTGGGGGACAACAAAACTTCAGACCAAAGCAGAAGAAAACACAAGAGGCAGATCAATCCCACATTGCTAATGGAAGTGAAGGTAGAAGAGATTAAATTGATATTCAATTGATGTTCAACATTATAATGCCAAAACAAAACAAAATGAAACAACTATGCTTCTGTATTGAGAGTTTATTGAAAATGTCTTCTGCCCCATCATGTGTTTATATCTCTGTCAACCAGTCATTAACATTTGTCATGAAATTGCAATTCTTTATGCAATAGATCTCAAACTTAATAACTGTCGAGCTGTAATTTTGAGAGGATGGTAACATACTGGAGTGAACTAGAATAAACTCAGGCTAGGCTTTGAGAAGACTTCACATACTTTTAAAGACAAATAGTTAATTTTATATGGTTATCGAGGTACTCAAAGCCACCTGTTTGGTTTGCTTTGCTATTACTGAGAAATGGAGAATTCAGACATCAAGACATTAAAGCTAGTTTCATTTTTTTCTCTAAATCATCTTTCCACTCTCTCATCTGTTACCAGAAAATCAGAAAATAGCATTAAATGATTCTCCAAAGTAACCAATCCAAAGTGTAACTGAGCTCTAAAATTTACATGTGGTCTTTAGTTTTGGCATATAACAATGTTCTATAATTTAGTCAAAGGTCAATGGAAGAACTCCTGGGTCTATTTATTTTCTTTATTAGGGTGATATGAAGGTCAAATAATTTTATCCTTTAAAAAAATTAACCCTTTTGCTTTTAGTGAGAAAATACTAACATCTATTACAAAGAATGTGCCATTTCTCTACTTCCTTTTCTTTTTTCAAATAAGTATGAGATGTTGTGCAATTATATTCTTAGTGAAAATCTGAATGCTATGACATTTGAAACAAATGTGCATTTTATTTCTTGCAGGTGCTTGCAGTAACAGCACAGACTTGTGTTGAAGTTTAGTCTAAAAGTTGAGTGCTAGAATTTGTGTGATTAAACAAGTCTTAAGAATTATTTTATTTGAGAACATTTATTGCTCAAATGTAAACTGCTGCTGAAGTGGTACTTACAAAGCATGTGAGGATTCCATTTTGAGCGAGATAAACCTTTCCCCTTTTAAGAAAACCAGCTAGTAATTATTCTTTGAAATTTTCCTTTACTTGTAGAGTTGCCTTACGAACAATTCCAACAATTTTAGCCTAGGTCATCCAAATAACCTCAATTCTCACAATGTTAAAAGACTAAATATTTGAAGTTTTGTGTCTTGAAAATTTTGAGGTGTGACAAGAACATATGTTCTTAATCTTTTAATCCTCCTACAATTTTTATTTATAAACTCTACAACCTTGTAGCTTCAAACTGGTTTTGTTTGTTTAAACATAATTTTTTATTATTAATGAATGCATTGTTGATGTTACAACAATCATATCTATCATTTACTTTATTTTTGAATTTTATTTATTTATTTATTATTTTTATTTTAGATTCAGGAGGTACACATGCATATTCATTACATGGATATACTGTATAGTGGTGGGCATTGGGTTTCAGGTGGCCCATTTACCAGATAATGAACATTGTGCCCTGTAGGTACTTTCTGAACCCTAAACCATCTCCTTCCTGTCATTTACTTTAAAATTATAAAATAAACCTAATATGAAAATCTTTTTGTGGGTAAATTATATGAAAAAAGTTCTAAAATACAAAATCTTGCTTTTAAGACACACTGAAACTAACCCTATCTCCCATCCTACCCCAGAGAGAGGTAGGTTTTTCCATAGAGCTCAGTGTTGCTGAGGCTAGAAGGGGTGTTTCACTGTGTAGAAATGAGCAGCACTGGACCCAAACTTTAGAGTTTGTTTATTCCCTCTGCTTTATAGAAGGTGGGTATTTCTGAAGTGAATTTTTAAAAATTGCTGATATTCAAATTGTATTTTATCAACAAGTAAACTGCAATAGATCCCATGAGCTTGAACCAGAAAGACTCAGTTTGGCCTGTAATAAATATGCCATTTAAAATCACCACCTTATTTTGCTTCAAATTAAGGCCCTTTCACTGAAAAATATTTTATGTAAAGACAAAGAGTATGTCAGTGTGTGATGTGGTAAATGGTATCTCCATGGGTCTCTTGGCAGATTAGATGAGGCACCTCATTGATATTCACAACCATAGTATACAAGGGCAGTGCTGCTGCTCTGCCAGGGTGCACAGGAGTCCATCCCTGGATATATATTATGTCACAGAACATTTGGTAATACTCAGAGCACTGGTATAACAGAAACATCTCCCAAACAGATGGGGTACATAATTATAATTTTGGTGAGTAATGTCTGATAATCAAAATGCATATTAAGCAGTCAAATGCAGCTCTGAAATGCCCATATTTACCTGAAACTACTTCTCAACTTCTATAAACAAGAAACTAAAACATCTACTATGTCGTGATATCTGACACACAGCTTGAAAATGACAGAGCATCATGATGAACAGAATGGAAAACTCTCAAGGAACTAGCCAGCAATATGTTGACAGTTGAAAGTCAATTAGTTTTATTTGAAAAATAAAAGTAGAATATAGACTTGAGGAGCCACATAGATTATAAACAGCTGGACTCTTGAAAACTAGGCTGTGAGTTAGATATGTATGTCATTCTTCTCAGAGAGGAACAAGGTAAGGTGATATATATGTTTGATCACTCAAGTTTATTAAAATATTTTCTTAATAATAAATATTGAAATAATATGATAATCTGATTGATTAATAATTTTCTTACATATGTCTGAAAATTAGTTAACAAATTGCTATTTGTTTTTGACATTCTGTAACTTATATGTGTGTGCTCTTACATCAATATTTCTAAGCTTAGAATATTTACACATATTTGGGTTGTGCTTTTAAATATGCAAATATGGGAGTTTTTTCCTTTCTAGAAGTCAAGGATTCTACTAGTTAACAATAAATTTGTTTTTATTTAAGTATTCATTTAAGTTCTATACATTATGTTTATTTTATATATTTATTTTTTGTCCATTAATTAATTCCACAAAGATTATCTGAATAACACGTAGGGCTCCCTTTTAGTTTCTCTACTGAAACTGCCTGTATAAAGTTAACAAAAATCCGCAAGGTTAGAATTGTAATAGTGGCCTGAATTTTGTCAGGATATAAGCTTAGCTAAATCATAAGGTTTTCTTTGACCTCTTCTTCCTCCATACATATTCTAGCCCCCAGGGCAACCTGCAAGATTAATAAACTTGCTTTTTTTTCTTAAGGAATAATCATGCCAACCTCCTTGATGGTATTCATAAGTTTAATTATGATAACATTGATCACTAGGTATTACCGTGATAACATTGATCACTAGGTATTACCCTTCTTGCATCCATTATTCATAAGATCTGTAACTTTCCCAATTGCTCCTACAGATGACATAAATGTAAGACTGATGTCTGAGATATTTTTCACACCCGTCATTCTGGTATGCCATATAATATCAACCGGATCAGTGACCCATGAACTCCACCCAGAAACTGACTTGGCACACAAAGACTATCTCAACACCTTGGTAATTTCATCCCTAACTAGTCAGCAGTCTCAATCCCTACCCCCTTTACTCACCAAATTACCCTTAAAAGCCCAGGCTCTGAATTCTTGAGAGGTGAACCTGAGAAATGTCTCCTGTCCCCCTTGTTCAGCTAGCTTTGCAATTGTTAAACTCTTTCTCTACTGTAGCACCTGCTTGGTCTTGACTTCTCTGAGCAGGGGGCATAAGAACATGGTCAGGTTGTAGCACTATTTTATTTCATGCTCCCGCAGGCAGAGATTTATATACATGTGTGTGTGTGTGTGTGTGTGTGTGTGTGTGTGTGTGTGTGTGTGTGTGTGTGTGTGTGTGTATACACACATACATATTTAATTTAACTTCTAAAGTGCTTCTTATATAGTAAGCACTCAAAACATATTAAACTTGATGGAAGAAAGTTGTTAAAATAACGTAGTTATTGGAATGAAGTTACCATAAAGTAAACAAATTTATCAACACCATCACCACACATTGGACAATCACTTTATCCCCTTTTATGTAATCTACTGTCTATTAAATAACCGAACACTAAACACACACACACCTGTCATTTCCAAGATTTTAGGAAAAAACAGTGTCCAGAATCGGCATTGTTGAGCACGTAGTTTAGTATATATTCTTGGTGACTCTGTGTTCAAGGCTAGATATTTTTGTTCAGTGCTTCTGAAGACTGGCCATCTTGTGCTATTGCTCTGGGTCCCATTTGGATTCCTAAATAATTAAATAGAGACATTATAGTTATATTGCAATCATTGTTAGAATGAAAAGAATATTGCTGTCTAAAGCTGTTCACAAAAGCTTTTAAATGTTCAGAAAAAATGTGAATATATATTGATGATGTCAAACATAAGTAAACTGGTTTGAATGATTTTAGTACCTTGAATAAATATGTTAATCAAAATTGTAGCAATTAAAATTTAAGGATAAATTTATCATGTACATTTCTGCTTAACATACAGGGATTAAAAAAATTTAAAATTAATAAAACCTTTCCATTTACACTTAAGCATGTCCAAAAGAGCAGTGTCACTTTTGTTTCATTCTCTTCCCTTATGCCGGGCCCAATCTTTTCAGAAGAGACAATGATACCACCTACTTAATAGCTCTGACATCTATTTCATTTTGTATCAATACTGCCTGAGTTTAGGACTGATTATCCATTTCCTTATTATGTAATAACCTCATTATTCTAGGAAACTGCTTCTAGTCTCACTCTTAAGTTCATCTAACATTCTTGTAGATCTGTTTACTAATTTAAAATCTTTCAGTAATTTCCCACTGAGTTAAGATTAAGGTTAATGGACATGATACCACCCACATTTCCTAGTTTATTTTCAGATATTCCCTTTATAAGCCAGCCCACAGGCATTAGGGATAATTCCCTAGTAATGTTTTCCTTTATTTCATTTCCTGGCTCTGCCCTAGCTGTTATATCTGCCTGGAATTCCTTTGTTTTCCAAACTCATGGGTCTAAGCCCATTCAGAACCTTCTTATTAATTTTTGATGATATTTCCCAGCTCTATAATTATGATATTATAATCAATTACAGTTGACTCTAAAGGTATTTATCATTTTGAGTTCATTTATACCTTTGTAGCACTCAATAATATAGTACCACCAAGGTCATACAAACAGAAACTCAAAGAGTTTTTTAAAAGTGGCTCTGAGTAGTCAGTCTCTGCTGATTCTATACATTTCTCTATAATATAATTTGTGTAATTATATGAGTTAGAAACTGATTTAAGCTCTAGAAATGCAAATAAATATGGAACACATGGTTTCCCTCAGGTAAGTTATAACCAAGAACAACCAATGAAACAAAGAACCAATAATATAAAAAAAGCCTAAACAAAGTATAAACAGAGGGCCACAGATTGTCAGAAAAGACAACCAATGAAACAAAGAACCAATAATATAAAAAAGCCTAAACAAAGTATAAACAGAAGGCCACAAATTGTCGGAAAAGGGAGTGATCACTAAACGTGTGAAAGGAAGTTACCTGAAGGAATGGATTCTGCCTGAAGTAAGGACAGAAAATCAGACACTGAACTAGAAAGAAAAGTTGGAAAAGCCAGAAAAAGGGATAGAATTAATATAACATTAATTATGAATCTGCTTCTTAGTTCAAACAAGGATGAAAAAACTAGTTTTCTTAAATTCAAGGGTAAAAGGGATACTATAAAAGTTATATGTTTAGGATATTAGTGTTATCACATTAAGATCTGACAGACTAGAGAGATGGTTTATATTTGAACTTGTAGGCGTTTACTATTCTAGAGGAATTTTTGACTAAATGGCTGTTGTGAATGTAATGTTTTAGAAATATTTATCTGAAGGAGGTATTTTGAATAAACAGGAAATCATTAAGTAGATACAAGTACTTCTATAATAAACAAACTATTAAAGTGATAAGGATAAGTAATTTATTTTTGACTCTTAGATTCATTCCACCTTATCTGAAATCATATAATACAAACTCCAGTCAAACTTTTCTAAAGTTCAGTATATAAAAAAATTTCTATTATATGAATGGCTCCTGTAGATTATTAACATATAATTTTGGGAGCAGGTTAGCAGATATACAATTTTTGTTTTTGTTTTCGCAGAGTCTCTGAACCCAGTAGAGTTTGGAAAGAGAAGCAGCCATTCATTCAGCATAGTTATCAGGAGGCAAATTTTGCCATCAAGAACTTATACTGAATAAGCACCATAAATTCATATCATCATAGACACAGGCAGGCTAAACCATGAGTCTAGGACCATTAGAGATAATTATGGATGAGTTGATTTTATGTAGGAATTGGATGATTTAATAAGAATTATTAATAACCAGAGCTATTCAACCTACACCAATATCATGGCAGGATTGAAACCTCCAGCTTTAAGGTATTATTTGAGAGAAGTCAAGAAGAAAAATTCTTCTGATTACAGTTGGCACACTTGTCTAGGTGAATTATGTAGTCTTTCTTTCTTTTTAATATCTTTAGAAACTAACAAGTATAGCTGCTGCAGGCTGGATATTAAACCAGGAGAACCATTGGTTTGATTTGGTACAGCAATTCTTACTTTTCTAAATTGCTCACTTTCCTTCTAATTCACTCTAATTTACTTATGGCACCATTCTAATTGCACATTCATTTCTGGGTTCTGCAAATGGTGATTTAAATGGAGTTGACTTGTACTTGAGTTTAAGAATGAAGAACTAATGATGCTGCCAGTGTTCATTTAACAAACTTTGTCCTGTGAAATAACTCATGACATTTCAAATTGTAATTTAGAAACATTAAAATTTCTTTGCCTATAGATACAGATATAGTTTTCAAAAAAATGATTCAAACAGCTATTGAAGTGATGAAGCATTTTGTTCCATAATTTGAAGAAATCTCTAATGACTTTAAAACATAACAAGAAAGACAATTCTCTTTCTGTCAGTATCAATTAAAAACTTTGTGAAATACAGCATATTTCCCAGATACACAATTTCAAAACACAATATAATTTTGATCCCAAAATAGTAAGAAGAATTTAAACATCTTGACTTTACTATTTTTCAAAAAACATTTTCTTCTCCTGTCACAAAATTTCAGTGATGATACACAAAATTTTCCATGAATCAGAGAAATCTACGCTCTATTTTATCTATGAAGTTCTTTCTCTACTTTGTGGTATATGAAAATTGTCTAAAGATCATCCATTACAATTTTCCTCTTATGTAGGTTTGAAAGGTTTTAAGACACAGCTTATTTAACAACAAAAATGTCATGGAGTATCTTTCTTTAACATCTGTGTTAAAGAAAATTACTTGCTTGTCATTAACATTTGAGTGCAGAGTTGATAATTCATTTTATGAAGAGATTAAAGAAAGCTACATTAATTGACTCAGGACGTCCTGATATGAAGAAAAAAATATTCCTCTCGCTTAAAAAAAATAAGTTTTCTTGGGATTATAGAATCTCAGTCCTGCCTACCCTATCCAGCACAGGAATTAAAATTCTCTTTGATCAAGGATCCAGAGACAGTCATTTCTAAGTAAGCTATATATTGATTTTTAAAGTGAATATATTTCAATGTGCCTTAAAACATAGTCAAATGAAGCCGTGGTTAGTAGATGTAAATTGAAAAGCTAGCTGAAATATTTCACTGTCAAAGAGGATTGTAGGGAACACTGTATATTGGACAATTTTTAAAAAGAGGTAAATATTCATAGACTCATATTCCATGCTATGTCACAAGCTATAAAAGAACTTGAATTCAGAAAACAAATTCATTCACTCATCATACTAATATTGATCGAGTACATGATATGTCAGGCACTAGTTGAGTTACAGGAGGTTCAACAAAGATAAAATAGAAATTTTGCATTTCACAATTTGTATTTGATGAGATAGAGACAAGAAATAAGATCAATAAAGAAAATATGCAATATGTTAGATAGTTGTAGGTGTTAGAGATACTAATAAAATGAATGGAGAATGGGGATAACAGGAAATAGTGAGAAAATATCAGTGTTGAGGGAGGTGGTGGTGAAGAAGGGCATAATAAAATATGTGATTTTCCTTTGCCCCTGGTTTGTGCTATGTAATCTCTAAACACTTGTAATCTTACACCACACACAATAGTTTATTCTGACAAGGAGCCTATGGAGGTCATCTGCTAACTTAAGCTAAAGAGATGACCCAAGGTGGGCTGGCCAAAAAGACCAAATATGTGATCAGGGGGCTGAGATTTTTAGACATGTGCTCTCAACCTGTCCTCCAGGGAGGGAAGGGGGCTGAAGATTGAGTTCAGCCACATGAGCATTGATTCAATCAGTCAAGCCAATATAATTAAAATACCAATAAAAACTCAAGACACAAAACTCATGTGGATTTCTTGGGCTAACAATGCTCCATAAGTACATTAGCACCATTTTTTCCATTAGGGTGGGTGATGGATCTCTGAGGACAGAGAAGCTTTGCATGTAGAATCCTAAGTCCCAGATCCTGCACTGTGTGTCCTTCTTTAGCTGTTTCTGATTTGTATTCTTTTGCAATAACATAACTGTAATGGTAAATATAGGGCTTTCCAGAGTTTTGTGAGTAGTTAGTTCTAGTGAATTGTCAATCTGGAAGGGATCAATGGGAACTCAGAATTTGTAGTCAACTAGGCTGAAGTGACAGTAGCCATGTGGCCCCTAAGCTTGTGATTAGTGTCAAAAATCTTGGACCAACATGGCAGCCTGGAGGATTATGCTCTTAAATTTGACTTTAGCTAACTCTGGACAGGAGAACTTTGCAATATTTAATAGAAAAGAATCTTTTAAGTGAATACTTGAAGAACACGGGTGAGCCCTGCAGTTGTTTGGGAGAAGAAGGAATAGAAAACATAGCTCCTGACATAAACATGTATTTGGAGTTTTCTAAGAAAACCAGGTAGCCATCAAGGGAGGGAGAGGTAGAAGATGAGGCTAGAGAAGGGACAGAAGGTGACATTATTTAGTAATCTGTAGGACTTTAAAAGCTTTTTATGTCTACTCTAAGAGAAAAAGGAATTGGAGAGATTGGACAAAGAAAGGAGAAGATTTCATTTACATTGTTCAGAAAATCATCTGGATGCAGTGCTGGGAATAGACTACAGGGGGTTCAAAGCCAGAGCAGGGAGTCCGGTGAGGAGGCTACTGAAATAATGTAGGCAAGACATGATGATTGCTCTGACTAGGGAGGTAGCAGTAGAAATTGAGAGAATGTTTTGAGTTCGAGCAACTCCATCTTTACGTTTACAATTTTGAGTGCATTTGCATTGTATTGATAAGAGTGCTGTGATGTATTCATAGAGAACATGTTTTGATGAAAAATGTTGTGGCACTTCCCGCAAGATGGAGATGGGACAGGTTGGACTGTGAGAGTCTTCGCGAAAGCCAGTGTCCATAAAGACTCTTGCTTTCCCCCAGTGACAGCTGCTCCCGCCAACTGCCAGCCTGCTCTTCAGCCAGTCGTTCAGGCCTGCGGGTTGGCAGACACCAGCCCCACGCACTGCTCTGCCACTACCACCACCGCTGCCACCAGCTGCACTGACCAGTGGGCTGGAGGCCCTCAATTTCATGTACCACTCTGCTGATGCAAACAACACCGATGCCACCACAGCCCCACCTGGGCTGGCACTCGGTTCCCAGCTCCCTCACCGGCTGCACCACCCCGCCCTGCCCCAAGCTGCCCTGTGCCATGCCGACCTGCAGCACCTGGCTGTCCCGCACTCCGCCTGCTATGGCTTGACGCCCAGCAATGGCAGGACAAAAGATCAGCTGGAGCCCCAAGAGCAGGCAGAGACTTGCACTGCCCAGCCCAATCCCGCACAGCCCTGCCCAGCCCCCTTCTTGGGACCTAAGGTAATCGCATTAACTGGGAGAGATAGAAACCCCTCCCCCATGCTAGATCGGACACAGGTCAAATCTGAGTGGCAGACTTGACAGGCAGCAAGCTGAGTCCAGATCTGATCCACCCTCCTTCCACAGCAAGCCTGGGGCATCTGACCCTAGCCATGAGCAACCCTACCAGCCTGCAATGAGACCTAGAGATCAGAGCTGAAAGAATGTTGGACATAGAGGAATGATCTCAGAGCATGCTTGGGTCCCTTGTTTTTTTATTTTTATTTTTATTCTTTGTTTGTTTTACTCATCTTTTTTTCTCTTTTCTCTCTCTTTTTACTGCTATTGGTAACGTTTTGGTACTTGCTTTGTTTCTGTTAACTTATTGATTTTTTTTTCTTTTAGACTTCATATTTGTGTAGGGGAATAGTACATTAATAAGTAGGTTGGTTGGCTTGTGTGTCTGTATGATTGTTTGCTTTTGTTTATGTTTACTCTTTTCTGTATTTGTGCTTTTTTTCATTTGTTAATTGGTACGTTTGTCTGTATTCCCTCTTACCCTTCTCTCTCTCTCCACCTTCCTCTCCCCCTCCCTGTTCCATTCTTTTCCTTTTTCTTATCTCATTTTGCTTTCAGGAAGCAAACCTATGCCCCCACTGCATGGGCAGATGCAAGGCAGTGGGAAGTGGGTGCCGGAGCATCAATACACCTGTCAGTGGATACTGGGATTGGCAGAGAGATTTTGAATCACAGTTCTTCCCTCAATTAAATCTCAAAACTTCCAAAAATTATAGACCCCAACCCACAGTCCAGCTTCAGAATTGAACAAAGTTAGAGGATTTACATAGGGAAGAATAGGAGATTGAGCAAACAGAAGTAAAAACAACCCCGCCATCCCTGAATAACAGAATAAAAGAAGGGGGGGGGGAAATGGGGAGGAAAATCTACACAAATCAAGAAGAACCAAAAGAAGAACACAGGTATCATAGACCCCTGGGAGGCCAGACACTGAGAAAACAGACATAAGAAGCAAACAATGAAGAACCCCCAAAATGACTGGTCACATACTACAAACCCAGACATCAAGACATTAACAGAGAGAATAAAAAGAATTGAGGAGAGACAAGAGGAAAATAGGAAGTAGTTGATAACTGAGATAAGAGCAATAAAGAATACTGTGATTGAAAAAAATAACAAACTAATCAGCATAGAAAGCAGATTTAGCCAAGCAGAAGAAAGAATCTCAGAGCTTGAGGACCAAAATATAGAACTAACCAAAACTGTCAAAAACATAGAAAAGAAGCTTAAAAAGACAGAACAAAACCTTTAAGAGATGAGCAATTACTTCAAAAGATTAACGTAAGAGTAATTGGACTTCCTGAGTCAGAAAGACAGGCAGAGACCACCCTGGAACAAATATTCCATGAAATTATTCAAGAAAACTTCCCTCATCTCATCAGTGAAGCAAAAATTCAAACACAAGAGATTCAGAGAAGCCCTGCAAGACAACAAATGAGAAGACCAAGTTTCAGACACACAATAATTTGCCTAAACAAAGTAGCTATCAAAGAAAAAATCCTAAAGGC
The DNA here is from genome assembly GCF_000164805.1 of Carlito syrichta. Lineage (NCBI taxonomy): Eukaryota > Metazoa > Chordata > Mammalia > Primates > Tarsiidae > Carlito > Carlito syrichta. The sequence continues at coordinate 879,006 of NW_007259262.1, forward strand.
AGCAAGAGAAAAATGTCAGACTACCAACCAGGGAAGACCAATTAGAATAGCAGCAGATTTATATACAGAAACACTTCAGGTTAGGAGAGTGTGGAGCCCAATCTTCAAAGTTCTCAAAGATGAACAATTTCAACCATGAATAACCTACCCAGCTAAGCTAAGCTTCATCAGTGAGGGAGAATTAAAATCTTTCCCAGACATTCAGTCCCTAAGAACTTACGCTGCCTTCAGACCGCCTCTATAAGAAACACTGAAGAAAGTATTGAACACAGAAGAAAAGGAAAAAAGAATGACAGCATTCATAACAAGAGTATAGGAAAAAGATTGAAAACACACATGAATCAAACCAAAATTCAAAACAAAGACAACAAACAAACAGGAATAACACCAACTCTGTAAGAACCTCATGACAGGGATTAACTCTCACATTTCAATGATTGGCCTGAATATGAATGGACTAAATGCACCACTGCAAAGACACAGAAAGGCAAAATGAATAAAATATCTTGAGTCAACAATACATTGTCTCCAAGAGATTCATCTTACAGAAAGGATACTCACAGACTCAAAGTAAGAAGATGGGAAGCAAAATTAAAGGCGAATGGAAGACAAAAGAAAGCAGGAGTTGTGATCTTAATTTCAGATAAAATACTATTTAAACTATCAAAAATTTAAAAAAGACACAGAAGGCTACTACATAATGATAAACGTTTCAATCCATCAACAAGAAATATCCATCCTAAACATATATGCACCCAACATGGGAGCACCAGTTTTCATAAAGCAACTTGTAGGCAAATTTTAAAAAGATATTGACTCTAACACTATAATAGCTAGAGACTTTAATACCCCACTCAAAACCTTAGACAGATCACCAGGATAAAAAATCAGCAAGGAGATCCGAAACCTCAATTTGATTCTTGAACAAATGAACTTAATTGATACCTACAGAACACTCCACCCAACAAACACAGAATACACATTCTACTCATCACCACATGGAATGTATTCTAAGATTGACCACATCCTTGACCATAAACCATGCATAAACACATTTCAAAAGATTGAAATTTTTCCATGCATCTTCTCAGAGCACAGTGGAATAAAAATAAATATTAACACCAATAAGTTCCCCCAAAACACACAAGGACATGTTCAATAAACAGCATGATACTAAGCAACTCCTGGGTCAACACAGAAACCATAACAGAGACTAAAAGATAAATGGAAACAAATGAAAATGAAGAAACATCTTGCCAAAATCTCTGGGATGCCATGAAAGCAGTAGTAAGAGGGGAATCCTTATCTCTACAAAGACACATGAAGAAAATGAAAAGATCACAAGTTAACAGTCTAACAAGTCAACTAAAGAAGCCAAAAAAGCAAGACTATCAAAACCCTCATTTCAGCAGAAGAATCTAGATCTCCAAAATAAAAACCCAGATCTGGGACATAGAAGACAAAAATATAATACAAAAAAATCAACAAAACAAAAAGCTGATTCTTTGAAGGGATAAAAAAGATTGATGGTCCCCTAGCTAGACTGACTAAGAAAAAGAGAGAAAAAGCCCAAATAAACACAATCAGAAACACAAAAGATGAAGTCACATCTGATCCTGAAGAAATATAAAAGATTATCAGAGACTACTATGTATGGAAACAAACTTGAAAACATAAAGGAAATGGAGGACTTTCTGATATCACACAGAAACAAGAAGTTGAAACAAGAAGAAATTGAGACCCTAAATAGACCATAACAATTCAGGAAATTGACTATGTCATTGAAAACTACCTTTAAAAATAAGCCTTGGACCAGATGGCTTTCAAGGAGAATTCTACAAGACATACAGGGAGGAACTGGTATTGAGCCTATTGAAAGTTTTCCAGGCGATTAAGAAAGATGGAACTCTCCCCAAATTATTTTATGAAGCTAACATCACATTAATACTCAAGTCAGGCAAAAACCCAACAAAGAAAGGGAAGTACAGGCCAATATCTTTGATGAACATAGATGCTAAAATTCTCTACAAGATCCCAGCAAACCAAATTCAACAACACATCTCAAAAATCATCCATCATGACCAACTAGACTTCATCCCCAGAATGAAAATCTGGTTCAGCATTTGTAAAACTATAAACATAATTAAATACATCAACAGACATAAAAACAAAAACCACATGATTATATCATTAGCTGCAGAAAAAGCTTTTGATAAAATCCAGCACCCATTCTTGATAAAAACTTTTGAACATTTAGGCATAGATGAACCATACCTCAAAATAGTAAGAGCCATCTATGAGAATGCAGCACCCAGCATACTGCTAAACAGACAGAAATTGGAACCATTTCCCCTGAAAACTGGACCAAGACAATGGTGTCCATTCTCACCCCTCCTGTTCAACATAGTGTTGGAAGTCCTGTTTAGAGCAATCAGATAAGAGAAGGCAATCAGGGGTATCCAAATAGGAAAAGAGGAAGTTAAGTTATCTCTCTTTGCAGATGACATGATTGTATACCTTGAAAACCCAAGACAAACTGTCAAAAACCTCTTTGCACTGATAAAGGACTTTGGCAGAGTCTCAGGATATAAAATAAATGTACAAAAGACAATTGCATTTCTATACAGCAATAATAAACAAACAGAAACCCAAATAAAAAGCACAATTTCATTCACAATAGCCACACAAAAAATGAAATACCTTGGTATCTTCCTAACCAGAGATGTGAAAGATGTTTACAATGAAAAATACAAAACACTGCTCAAAGAAATCAAAGATGACACAAACAAGTGGAAAAATATTCCGTGCTCATGGATTGGAAGAATCGACAATGTTAAGATGTCCATTCTACCTAAGGCAATCTACAGATTTAACACAATACCCATCAAATTACCAGCAACATTCTTCTCAGTTCTAGAAACAACACTACAGGAATTAATATGGAAACATAATTGACCAAGAATAGCCAAAACAATCCTCAGCAAAAAAAAAAAAACCCAAAAAACAAAACAACAACGACAACAACAAAAAGCAGGAGGTATCATACTCCTAGACTTTAAACTTTATTATAAAGCTACAATAATCAAAACAGCCTGGTATTGGTACAAGAACAGGTATATAGGTCAATGGAATAAAATTGAGATTCCAGAAGCAAAAACCTCAACTTCTCAATCAACTCATCTTCGACAAAGCCTCCACCACCAACCACTAGGGAGACGAGAACCTATTCAGTAAATGTTGCTGGGAAAATTGACTGATCACATGCAGAAGATTGAAACAGAACCCTCACCTATCCCTGTAAATTAAATTAACTCTAAGTAGATCAGAGATCTAAATGTAAAACCTCAAACTATATGAACCTTAGAAAATGCAGGAGACACTCTTATGGAAGTTGGAACTGGCAACCAATTCCTGATCAAAACCCCAAATGCCCATGCCATAAGAGAGAAGATAGACAAGTGCGACCTTATCAAACTGACAAGCTTCTGCAAGGTCAAAGAAATCATCAAGAGAGCAGGGAGACAGCCCACAGACTGGGAAAAAAAATATTTTCCAACTTCAGGTCTGACAAAGGCCTAACATCAAGGATTTACAAGGAACTCAAATGTGCTGTTTGAAAACAAACAGTTCCATTACAAAGTGGGCAAAAGTTATGAATAGAAAGTTCACAAAAGAAGACATATGAACCTCTGACAGATACATGAAAAAATGTTCAGCCTCACTGTCATCAAGGAGATGCAAATTAAAACTACACTGAGATACCACCTAACTCCAATATGAATGCCTTCATCAATAACTCAAAAAATAACAGATTCTGGAGAGGACGTGGTGAAAAGGGAACACTTCTACACTGTTGGTGGGAGTGTAAACTAGTACAGCCTCTGTGGAAAGCAGTGTGGCAATTTCTAAAAGTTCTAAAAATCGACCTTTTATATGACCCCACAATCCCCCTACTGGGAATATACCCAAAAGAACTCAAATCACTCTATAAAAAAGATACCTGCACACATATGTTCATTGCAGTATTGTTCACAGTAGCAAGAACATGGAACCAAATGTGCTGCCCATCAAAAGAGAATTGGATTTAAAAATGTGTTATATATACACAATGGAATATTATGCAGCTATAAACAAGAACAAAATCATGAACTTTGCAGCAACCTGTATGGAAATAGAGTCTATAATACTTTGTAATCTTTCACAGAAACACAGAACTGAGTATCACATGTTCTCACTCACAAGTGGACCTTGAACAACTACCATAATACTATAAGAAAAGGATTGACAGTAACAGGAAACTGCGGGGGGTGGGACTCATGGAGGTGGATTGACAGTAGTCAAAATCTGCCCAGGGAAGGGGGGAGCACACCTCATCAATAAGGGTACCTGCACAATGAATATTTGTATACCTAACTCTGAATTATATTCCACAATTTTAAAATTAAAAAAAAAAGAAAAAGGAAAATGTCAAAAACATGCTGACAAACTATTGAAATAAACATGTTATGCTGTGAGGGTATTGGGTGAAATGCCTAGAAGTGGTTTATATGAAAACCCCTATAGAAACCGGGCTCGGTGGCTCAGCCTGTAATCCCGCGCCTTTGGGAGGCTGAGTGAGTGGATTGACTGAGCCCACGGGTTCGAGACCCGCCTGTGCAGCGAGACCTCATCTCTACAATAAATCAAAAAATCAGCCGGGTGTGGTAGCAACACGCCTGTAGTTCTGGCTACTTGGAAGGCTGAGGCAGAAGGAGCGGCCACCGCACTCCAGTCTGGGTGACGGGGTGAGACACCAGCTCAAAAAAAAAAAAAAAGAGAGCCAAGTCCTGTTCAAATCACCGAGCTCTTCTTTCAGCTGAAGTGCTGTCCGACAAAACATGCAGAACCTCACAAGTCCAGTCCAGGTGTCGTTCCTTACTGGGCCACCTCGTTCCCTAACATCACGGGACACTGACAGAGAATCTCTTGATACAAACCCATAACCACTTTGGTTGGTGACAGAATTTGGGTTGGTTGGGACCATAAGATGTTAGTGTGATAGTGTGAATAAGGCAATGTGAAGCTGCACCTATGAACCCTTGTCTTATTGAGACTCATTTGCCCATTGCTGGTGACTGGGCAGTGGTTGGAACTTACATATATTTTGTAGCTAGAGCTCTTAATAGGCCAATAGATTTGATATGAAGAAAAAAAGAACAGTCAAGTTGGACTCCAAGTATTCTGGCCTGAGAAACAAGAAGGGTGAATGTAGTTTCCTTTGCTGAGATAGAAAAGACAGCAAGAAGAGTATGTTTGGAGGACAATGTCAAGAGTTCACACATGGTCGCATGTTAATTTCACACATTAAGTTTTAAATCCAAATGGAGATGGTAAGTAAGTAGCTGGAAATTAGTAATCTTTATCTTACTGATGGAATCTCTGTATTGCAATTAGCTTTAGAAGTTTTTTTAATTTTTATTTTATTGATACATAATTTGTGTACATATCATGAGGTATACATGGCATTTAATTACGTGTATAGACTTTGTAATGATCAAGTCAGATATATAGGGTATCCATCACCTTCAGAATTTATCATTTCTATGTGTTGGAAACATTTCAAGTTCTCTCTTCTAGCCATTTTGAGATATAAAATATATTGTTGTTAACTATGATCACTCTACTCTGCTATTAAACATTAGAACATATTCCTTCTACCTTCAGGTGTGTTTGTACCTAGTAATCAACCTCTTTTTATCTCTTCACTGACCCTACTCAGTCTGAGATAACTATCATTCTGCTCTCTGCCTCCTCAAGATCACTGCTTTTAGCCCTTACACATGAGTGAGAACATGCAATATATGTCTTTCTGTGTCTGACACTTAATCATCTGTAGTTCCATCCATGTTGAAAAAAATATTTGTTATGTCTGAATAGTATTTAATGTGGATATACTGAAGGTGCCAAAAAAGTGTGTGTGTGTGTGTGTGTGTGTGTGTGTGTGTGTGTGTGTACACACACATTCTAAGAGATATGATGTATGCATTACTTTTCAAAGTTGAACTGAATTATGGCAGTAATAGGTAGTATGATGCTTGCTCAAGAGATGTCGTTTCAATCAAATAAATGCTAGTGCAACCATGTGACAAGCAAGACAGTCAAAGAAAATGACGGAAGTATGGTTGTCGTTGGAGGAGCACAAGACCATTTTGAAGTGGTATTTGAAATTTGAGAACTTTGTGGAAGTATAATGACAATGGAGGCGTGAGTATGCAACAGAACCTTCAACATGCCTACAATTACAGGCATTCGTGATAAGCTTGAGACACATGACATTGTGTGTGTGCACAAGGGAGATCCATGAGGCCTCGCACAGCAACGAGTCCTGCAGTAGTTTGCCATAATCAGAAGTGTCTGAACGCTGATGGTAACCACTTTAAGCACCTCTTGTTCTCACAGAACTCAAACAAGACTTGTATTCATCTTATGTTATTGGTATATATTGAGTATATACCGATGTACTCAATTTTAATACAACTTTTTTCTTTCTTAAAATGTATATACTTTTGTTGACACCCTATGTATTTAAATTTATGAAATTTTTCTTTACCCATTTGTCTGTTGGTGAACACTTAGGTTGATTCCATATCTTTGATATTGTAAATAGTGCTGTAATTAACATGATGATGCAAGTATCCCTTTGATATACTGATATATGTATATAATTTTTTAATAAACACCTACTTTTAGTTTTTCAAGCAATTTATGTATTGTTTTCCAATGGTGGTTATACTAGTTTATATTTTTGTCGACACTACATTAGAGTTTTCTTTTCTAAGCTTCTGTTACTTTTTTGTCTTTTTCCTAATAGCTATTCTATCTGGGGTAAGATGACCTCTCATGGTGGTTTTGATTTGCATTTCCCAAATGATTAGTGATGCTGAGTACTTTATCTATTAACCTATTGGAAATTTATATGTCTTCTTTTTTTAAAATGTCTATTTATGTCTTTTTCCCACTTTACAATTAGATTTTTTTTTTCCTGTTCAATTTTTTTAGTGCTTTGTATATTCTGGATATTTGTTCTTGTGGAATCCACAGTTTTCAAATTCTTTCTCCCATTCAACAAGTTGTCTCTTCACTCTGTTGATTGTTTCCTTTGCTGTGCAGAAATTTTTGTTTTAGTTTAACATAGTTCCATTTGTCTATTATTGTTCTTATTACCCATGCTTTTGAGATCTTAGCCATAACATCTTTACCAAGACTGATTTCCTAAAGTGTTTTCCTATGTTTTCTTTTAGCAATTTTGTAGTTTGGGTCTTAGGCTGATTAATGTACTATTTTGCCAGGAGCACTAATAGTGTGACTCAATTTACAAATTTCAATATACAAATAATATTTTAAATTATATATGTATATACTACAATATGTTAATTCATAGGATAAAGAGTGTCTTTCTTTCCCCAAAGCATAGCTCCTTGTTCTATTCTTGTTCTAACATCTCTTCAGGTAGCCACTCATTGGTAACCCCATTGCAGCAGCCAGTCATAGCTCCTCATATTTTTTAAATCTACTTTTGTTCCCCTTTTTCCTCTATATTCATTGGTGGATAAGTTTCATACAAACCATCACTTGATTGCTTTGTTGACAACATGAAATTATGCTTGACTCATAGTATGTAGACAAGATTTATGTCTACAATAAGTAAGAAACATTACAATCGATATTTTAAGTTATTTCCTTGTCCTTTATAGTAAGTGCTCCCATTTAAAAACTGCCACTACCCAGAACATATTTCACAAATGATAATATCTCTATTTCCAGGAAAATCAGTATTCCAAGCCAAATAATGTGAAATTCTGCCTCAAATAACTATTTACTGTGGTCATCAGACACCTTGGTGCAATTTTAACATGTTCCTCCTAATGGAAACTGTTTTTTACCATGCTAGTTGAACATTTAAGTATAGGTGATTGGTAACATAACATATAACCTGTGCCTAAAGGACCTGCATTTAAAAGTCTAAATGTGCAGATTTAGTATACTTAGGAAATATTGGGAACTAAATGAACAAAAAGAAAATAAAAAGGAGACTTTAGTTATTATGATTAGGAGTTGTGGCAAGAAATGAAAATATTTATAAATTGCCTCTATTATTTTGACAGCTTCATATAAAAACAGACTAAGCAATTTTCCCATATTAAACAAATTTACTTTTTATGTGTAAGATCAAAATTCCGTTGCATAACCTGTTTTAGGCAAACATGGTGACACAGGTGAAATAGTGACACTAAATTAGCAGAAAAAGAAATAAAATCCTGTGCGCCCCAAGATCATGATCTCTGCTTCATTTTGTGGACAGGATGCTCCGTAGGCTATATGTGGCTATTAAATAATGTTTAAAGTAGTTTTAGATTTCTTCTAGAGGAATTTTCTGTGATGACAATGTATTAGTAAATTTGACCAAGACCTATTTTTGATTTCATTTAATTAAAAGTTCTAAAAAAAAATCTGCAGTTTTTCAAGCTGACCAATAATAGCTTTCTTAAATTAAGAAAATTAATTATAACATTTATTCTTAATTATATACCCAAATAAGAAGAGTTTGATATCCACTGAATTTTATTCAAGTAACTTGATGTTAACTCATGAATGCATTACCAATAATTTAATCATATTGGCTCCATTTTAATCACCAAGGTAATGTCCTAGATTGATTAGCTTTATAAAACTTCTTATACTGAAATTTGTGGTCTTGTACAAGTTTCCAAGAAGAAAGTTTAAAGAAAAAAGAATAATTTTTTTTTTAAGTTGGAGTCTCACTCCATCGCCCAGGATAAAAGGAATAATTTAAATAACTTTTCTTCAGTATTTTCACTCATGCACACAATGTTTATTTGGGATTCCATAACCGCATACCACAAACTAGATGGATTATAAAGAACAGAAATTGATTTCTCACAATTCTGAAAGCTAGAAAGTTCAAGATCAAGGTACTGGTAGATTTGGTGTCTGGTGAGGACTCACTTCTTTGTTCATAGACGGTAGTCTTCTGGCTGTGTCCCAGCATGGTGGAAGGGGGAAGAAAGCTGTTTCAGGTCTCAGATATAAGGCAATAATATCATTCATGAGGGTTCTGCCATTATGGCCTAATCACCTCCCAAAGCCTCACTTCCTAATACCACTATACTGGGAGTTAGGATTTTGACATATGAGTTTTGGAGGGACACAAACTTTCAGTCTATATAACACACAAATATGAGTGTGTGTGTGTGTGTGTGTGTGTGTCTAGTCTACAAATTAATATTAGGAATAATAACTGAACAAATACCATTTTTATAAAATTTTCCTTTATATTATAATATCATACTAATGAAACACTGTAACAACGCCAAGTTAAATGAATTAAAATTAAGTTTTGAACTTTAGAACAAACTACACCTAGCTTATTGTTTCATGTTTAGCATATATTATAAATCTAGACATAAGGTATATAATCAAGAAATGTTTGTTGAAATGACAACTAAATGAATAACCTTTAGAACTTCAAACCTATGTTGGATCAATTTAGTATCAGTTATAAAATACAACTTTTCACTGTGTTAGAAGAGAGAAATTCACTGTATTCTCAAATGTCAAGTTGAAAAAAAAGCTTGCAAATATGAATTCTTCTAAGATAAAAAAAACTTGAAAAATTACATTGATTCTTCAAGTGTCCTGAAGCAACACTGACTTTGACCTCAATATCCTACATCAGATGATGAGTTGTTATTATATGCATGACTTTCTTTTAAGCCTGTGCACAAATGAACACTTAACTCAAATTTCCCAAGATCCACTTAAGTCTTTCATCTTAACTTACTATAGTTTAAGAAGATCTTTATAATTCTATTTTTTTCTGGAATATGTAGTAAGGGCAAAATAAAAAAGTCACCAAAGCAATATGAACTATATTATTATGTAGTTGTGCACAGACATTTTTTATAGGTGAAATATTTGCAGTTTAGATTATATTTAAAGCATATGTCTAAATTCAGTTCAAGTTTATTAGTTGCTTCCTCTCATCTCCAAATATTTCTATTATAAACTGCAGAAATGAGAAAAATGATTATTGAAGAACAATTCCCTACATTCATTAGCTTTTAAGTTTTTTTTCTTTGTTAATTAATAACGTTTGTTTTCCTAGGCAGGAATCTAGGTACCAGAGGGACAGGATTGTAATAGCATACCTAGAAACCTTCAAAAATTCAGAAATTCACTAACAATATTTTTTGGATCTAAATATACTATGTGATTAAAGTTCATTGTCAAGTTTGTTATTAAATTTTTACTGTTTTGTCATTCCTAACTTGTAGATTGGAGTATATTCTCAACTTCACAAAAGAACTTGGGATACAGTCTTTTATGAGAGCAAGAAGAGAAGTGAAGAGGAAGAGAAGAGACAAATCCCAAAGGAAATATATAACCTGTATGATCCTCTTAATACATTTGATCCAAAGGCAAAACACATCAATGTGATATACTCTTTAGGAAATAAAGAAGATTTATTTTTCATTCAGCACTAATAAAAAGAGGAACAAATTGCATTTCAGTTAAATAAATACCAGGAAGATGATATATATTTAGCTGCATAACTTGTTTCAAACTTTAGGAATAATTGGCAGCTATGGTAAATAGAGGTACAAAATATGGAATAAGCAATAAGCAAAGACTAATTATGATATAATATACGTGGCTATGTGCTATAAACGTGTATGCCTTATGAGTAAGAAAGAAACATTCAGCCTGAAGGAGGACAAAAGCACATAAAACCAAGCACTGTGTACAAAGTGAGAATTCTTGAGTAATTTCAGGCATCAGGAAACATCTTACACCCATCATTTTTAGTTACTAATTCCTATCAAAGAGACTTTACATGTTGTCAATCACAGTGTTTTTAAACTCTGTTCTATTCAAGAAATAAATGGAGTAAAAGATGGCTTAAATACACAAAAGCATGCTTTTAAAAAAGTTTTTGATTTTGTTATAAAGACGTGGGGTACAAGTGAGGGCTAGCTGCATTAGTAGGCCACATGTAGGTGAAGATTGGGGTTCTAGCTATACTTCATTGCCCCTGGTAGTGGACCAGGTACCCTTTGTGTTGACATGTGCCCCCCACGTCCTCTCTCCCTGCCTCCCTTAGCAATGCCCAGTAACTGTTGATTCCTCCCTTGTGATCCTATGTCTATTGTGTGGGGCCCACTTATAAATGATTTTTTGTGGGTGTGTGTATGAGTTGGAGGCTCACTTTATCACCCAGACTGGAGTGCAGTGGCCACTCCCAGGCACCGCAGCCTCGACCTGCTGGGCTCCGGCGATCCTTCCGCCTCAGCCTTCCAAGTAGCTGGAACTATAGGCGGGCGCTACCATGCCCGGCAGATTTTTTGATTTATTGTAGAGATGAGGTCTCGCCAAGTTGCCCAGGCGGGTCTCGAACCCGCAGGCTCAGGCAATCCACACACTTCAACCTCCCAAAGCACGGGATTACAGGCTGAGCCACCAAGCCTGGTTTATAAGTGATTTTTAATCCAAATCAAAATCCTCTAATACATTTTCACTTTTATAGAAATATTGTCTTTTTCATCCTAAATTTATGAATGGGAAGCAAATGCTCTCTTTAAGGCATATTCTCTATATGTTATGAGAACATCTAAATCCTAATAAGTATTTAGAAGACATTTGTGTACAGAACCAACTCTCCTAAATACTTTACTAAAGCAGTTGGATAGACTCATGAAAACAAATAGATTCCTGTGCAGGGTTCTTTTTAGTCATTAGTTTTCACTGCACATCTTCAGTTATTCATCAGCTGAAAGGCCAAAGGGTTGCCAGACAAAAGATCTCTCAGATCTTTAGTATACTGGTGTATGATGGATGAACAAAGCTTCATGGTCTGAAGATTTTTCTTTCTTCTTTCCTCTGCATTGTTTGGACAGAAGGGTTTGCATTATCAGTCGGAGAGTTAAAGAGGAATACCAAGCAATGTTTAGCCTCCTCCAACTCTAGTAAATGAACTGGGCTGAATACTAGATCAACTTAAAGAAAATCAGAAAGTGTTCCTCCCTCTTTCCCTCCCTCCCTTCCTTACTTCTTTCTTTCTCTTTCCCTCCCTTTCTTCCTCACTCCTTCCTTCCTTCCTCCCTCCTTTCCTTGCTCTTTCTTCCCTCCCTTCCTAATTCCTTTCTTCCTGCCCCTCTCTCTCCCTTTTTCCCTTTCTCTCCCCTAACTCTTTTCTTCCTCCCTCCCTCCCTTCTTCACTCCTTCCTTCCTTCTTTCCTTAATTCCTTAAGTGCACTCAGATGTCTTGCCTTATTTTTAATTGTGAATATGCATTATATTTGTTTTTTTAGGAATTGCCATACTACTTTCCTTAGCGGTTTTAACTAACTTGCACTCCAGAAGCCCAAACTTCACCTGCATGCAACCTACTTATGGAGTTAATCCTTACTTATATTCCACATCTCTATAATAAAATAGAATAAAATAAAAAATAGATTATATTTGTACCTGTTTTTGTTTCTAGTGACAGCATAGCAACTGCTATCATTTGGATAAAATCACATGAAACCCAGAAGAGCCACATCCCAATGAATTGCAGAAAGTAGAAATGTACTTTCACATAATGGCACCAGAGAACTTATTTTAATAAGGGAAAGACTTTGCATTAATTGTGGATAAGAAAATAATCCCAAACTTGAAACAAATTGACTTCTTTTTTGAGTCTTCCAAATTCTATCAGTTTTGCTCTTATTCATGTCTGTGCCATAAAGTTGATGGCAGCAAGCCAACAGTTTCAGGAATGAGCCTAGGAAATGCCAAGAAAATGTCCTGGAAACACTGTTTTGTAGTAGCATACACAAATCTTAAAATAGCCTGATTTTAAGGGAATATTTAAACATTAGAAAGGACTTGGGAAATCAAGTGCTCCAAGAAATTCTTCTTACACATTCTTATGTATTATTTAAAAGCTAGAGAATATATATTTGCATACAGTGATACCAATAAGATATAGCAATATTCCATTTTCAGTGACAGAATCACAAATAAAACAATTTTAGTACAATTTCCTTATTTATCTCCTATTTCTTTATTATGTTTTCAAAAATATACCATATCATTTATAGACTATTTGGTAAATTTTGGTAAATAAAATATTTTTTAACTTTTAAGTTGAAATACTGTACCTTTTTAATATTTTATTTGAAATCTTTATAAAAATCCTATCCAATTTACAAATGAAAACATTTTGTCAGTTTTATTGTAATACATATATGTACACAATGGAGCTCAGATCATGTTTGATGAATTTTTAAAAGTGATCATTCAGGCAAATTAAATTTTTAACCATTAAAATGGTAATACATACAAAATAATCTTACTTCATCTTGGTACTGTACTAATTGGTGAAAACCTTTGACTCAAATAATACAAAATCTATATTAATATTGGATAGATAACAATAATGACATGTTTGCTATCTACCACATAAAATACCATGTCACTTTTCAGTAATTCTATTCTACCAAATATTTGACCAATAATGAGTAAATTTAAAATATCCTACCCATATTTTCTATTATTTGAAAGTTTTATGATGTCTCATTTCTCATTGAAACATTCTTTCCTATCTTGTTTATTACTTACATTTTTGTTTCACCAAAAATAATATTATGGTCTTTAAATGAAATTGAAATGTCCTTGAAGTAATATTGTCTAATCTCCCATTCAGTGTTTCATTCTTTCTAGAATATCTGCATGAAGCTATTTAATTTCTGCTTCTTCACTTTTTCTAATGGGGTGAGTGTCACATTCTAGACAAGGTCATTCCAATCCCTGACAACTTTATTCCTACTAAATGTAGTTAGAAGAGCAGATTTGCATTCATGCACTGCTAGAATCCCAGGTGCTGGATTTTTTTTTTTTAATTGTTTTTTCTCAAAGAGAAATGTCTTTTTAAATGTTAAGCTAAAAATATCTCTCTATACATTTTACCCAGAATTCCCTGTTTTGATGTCTTATGACATCATTTTAGTTGGGCCTGACATCAGATATACACACTGCTTCTACTGCCTACCTTTCCCCCACACATGTTTTTGGCCCTCCAGTCTAAAGATTTCTTCTTCATTTATAAAAATTTTTTTTAAAAAAAAGAGATCACTCCTATCTAGAAATAGATCACATGATGGTCTGTATTCTGTTGATTTTTTAAAAAATTCACAATAAAAAAACTGAACTGATATTTTTCAGAAAGTCATTTGTTTCTCAGTCATTGACCTTACCTCCCCTGTTGGCAATGGATTCAACAATGAACAAATCATACAAAGTCCCTGATCTCAGCAACCTAGTAATTTAATGAGTGGATAAACAATAAATAAATAGATTCATAGATGTTATAAATTCAGATAGCAATATCCTCTATGAAGAAAGACAAGCAGGATAACCAAATTTCTTAAAGAGCACGTGGTCATTGGGCACTGACTGTAGAATCACAAATAAGAGTTGTGAGCCCAGGCAGTTGAGGGAAACTGCTAGGGGAGGGAGAGGCATACCTCATCAACAAGGGTACCTGCATGATCGGTATTTATATACCTAACCCTCAATTGTACTCCACATCTTTATAATAAAGAAATAAATTAATTAATTTAAAAAGTAAAAAAATCGTAAGCACTTTCCAATTAAAAAAACAAACAAACAAAAAAAGAGTTATGAGCACAGCTGAAGAAGGGTATTAAAAGCAAACTTTCCTCCCTGCCCTCCTGGCTACAGCTTTCTGGTTTTTACTAACAGAAACTAGAGAAAGGTGAACAGACTGGACTTTGCCATTCTCATGGATGCTAAACATAGTACAGCCAGTTCCTTCCAGACTCTTCTTCAGTGACAGTGATGAATGTGATTTCTGAATGACTTGCTAATTGCAGCTAAGCCAGTCATAGGATTTTACTTCTTATATCCAAGGCAGACGCCCAATAACAAAAACTGCTAGGATCATTATTTTACACTGAAAAGTATTATCTAATAACTTGTGAATTTAAAGGCAGTGTACCTTGGAAACGATCTCATGATTTTTATGTAAAAATATCTATCTGAGGGAATGCTGGAGAATCACAAGTATCTTGTTTTTATTAAATTTTATACTTTTTATGATTACAACTGCAGAAATATTGTTATAAGATAGGTTTTTAACCCTTTAAATGAATACATATCATTCATAATTATGAAATATAATTATGGAATAGGGAATAAGTTATAAATTATAAATGTAAAATAAATATATAAAATATTTTGAAATTAGAAATTTTAAAATGTCCTTAATCTAAGGGGTGAAGTAAAAGTTTATTTGCTACATTGAAGACAGAAATTTTATAAAGAATTCTTGCCAACGATATATTCATCTTATCTTTTAAAGGTTTTTATTTTTTCTCATTATAGAAATTCTATAATATTATTTTGGGTATGCTAATTTAAGAATAATTTTAAAATCAAGACACTGAGGTGGAAAAAGTATTAAAAATGTTACTAGTTGTGTGACCCAAACTTTCCAATAATCAGTGACTGTATTTATAAAATGAGGATATCAATGCATACTATATAAAGTGGTTATAAAGAATGCATGCAAAATCTATGTGGAATGCTTACAACACTGCCTTGATCTTAATGAAACATTTAATAAGTGGAAACTTAATAATTAAGAGGGAGAAAACGAAGCAGAGGTAGACAGTGACATTAGTGAAGATGGTGATGACCCTGTTCTATAACCACTATAACCGACCTAGTTGCTGCTTGAGACTTATCCATAGGTAAAGCCATGACTATAAGTATTCACATCAGGACACATATTACCTACTGGACAAGTGTTCAGAACAAACATGTGAGATAGGTTTTATTAAGGAAATAGAGACGAAGAAGAAATGATTAGCTTGGCAACTATGTGGTAAACATGGGTTTCAAAGGCAAGAGTATCTTCCTTTAAATCTGTGTGTTTCTGATGCATCATAGTATGTTGGAAGTTCAATTAAAAAGCAAGGCTTTTTCTGTGGAGGTAAAAACAAAAAACAGATATTTATGTGCTACTGTCTCTTTAGATTTTTAACTTCTAACCTGAATTATTTCAGAATTTTTGAATTAAAACTAATTAAAATATAATACTAGTGAATAGTATTGTATCTTTTAAAAATATGTATAATTTATTTATTTATTTATTTTTTTTTTTTTTGAGTTGGAGTCTCACTTCGCCCAGACTGGAGTGCAGTGGCTGCTCCCGGCCACCGCAGCCTCGACCTGCTGGGCTCCGGCGATCCTTCCGCCTCAGCCTTCTGAGTAGCCGGAATTACAGGCGCGCGCTACCACGCCCGGCTGATTTTTTTATTTGTCGTAGAGATGAGGTCTCGCTGCCCAGGCGGGTCTCGAACCCGCCGGCTCAGGCAATCCACTCACCTCAGCCTCCCAAAGGCGCGGGATTACAGGCTGAGCCACCGAGCCCGGCAATATGTATAATTTAAAAAATCATCATCCTAGTCTTTTTCAGGAAGTACAGTTTTTCAGACACACATTTATTAGTAATTGAAATGATTATTCATATTATTTGTACAGTGATGAAAGATAATCTATAAGATAGCTTTAAATTAAAATATGTATTTATTTTAAGCTGTATCTCCTTTGCTGCTACCATTATTTTCTCTAATTTTTTAAAAATTTATTTTATTTTAAAGATGTTGGGTACAATTCAGGATTAGGTATACAAGTGGTCATCATACAGGAAAAGTTTGGTTCTACCTTTGGTCCCCGCTTTGCCTGGTTTGAGATCAGGTACCCTTATTGTTATGTGCCCCCCCCCCACAGGCAGTTTCTGGCTACTATCAATCCCTTTCTTATAGTATTATGGTAAATGTTCAGGGTTCACTTATGAGTGAGAACATATGGTACTCACAGTACTTTGTTTCTGTGATAAATCATTGAGTATTATAAACTCTAAATCTATCCAAGTTGCTGTGAAATCCATAATTTTGTTCTTTATGGCTACATAATATTCCATTGTGTATATGTACCATATTTTTAAAATCTAGTTCCGTTTTGATGGGCAGCATGGTTGGTTCCATGTTTTTTCATTTTTTTCTGTTGTAAATAGAGCTGTAATAAACATGTGTGTGCGGGTATCTTTTTGTAGAGTGATTTAAGTTTATCTGGGTATATTCCCAGTAGGGGGATTGCTGGATTGTGGAAAGCCACTTTCTAGTTCTTGTAGGAATCATCACATTGTTTTCCAAAGAGGTTGAGCTAGTTTGCATTCTCATTAATAGTGCAGAAACATTCCCTTCTCTCCACATCCTTGCCAGCATTTACTGTTTTTTGTTTTATTAATGATGATCTTTCTTACTGGAGTTAGGGATAGTATCTCAATGAGGTTTTGATTTGCATTGCTTGTATGTCTTCTTTTTAGAAGTGTCTACTCATGTCTATTGTCCACTTTTTAATGGGGCTGTGTTTTTTTCCTTTCTGCCCATTTGAGTTCCTTGTCGGTCCTGGAGGCCTTTGTCAAATATGCAGTTCGTAAATTTTTTTCCCCATTCTGTGGGCTGCATCCCTGATCTCTTGATGGTTTGTTTTGCTTTGCAGAAGGTTTTCAGTTTGATGAGGTTCCACTTGTCTATCTTATCTTTTATGACATGGGTTTTTGGAGTTTTGATCAGGAATTGGTTTCTCTTATGCTATTAGCCTTCTCTTTTGTGTATAGTTTATTTACTTTTATATCATTTTTAATTTTTTTTTTAGTCAAGGTCTCACTCTAACATCCAGACTGTAGTGCTATGGCATGTTCATGGCTCGGTGTAACCTTGCCCTGGACTCTTGCAATCCTTCCATCTCATCCTCCCAAGTAGTTGAAACTAAAGGTGCGCACCGCCATACCTGACTTTTTACCTTTTTTGTCAAGATGAGATCTCACTATGTTGTCCAGGCTGGTCTAGAAAACCTAGGCTCAAGTGATCTTCCTGCCTTGGACTCTCAAGTGCTAGGATTACAGGCGTGAGACACGGTGAGCCACTGAACTTGGCCACTGTGTAGTTAAAAAGTATATTTTAGGCGTTTTTCTGTGTCTTATGTTGCTGTTAAATAAGTCTTTAGCCTGAGGCATATGAGTTTCTATAGAACAAAATATAACCTAAGTTAGTAAGTAAACAAATAAAAAACTTCACTTAAAAGTATATTTTTAAGCCGGGCTCGGTGGCTCAGCCTGTAAT